>NC_086454.1:215814538-216114538 GCF_028390025.1 Pseudophryne corroboree | reverse complement strand
CTGTGATGGCATACCATATCTGTATTGTGCAAGGCACACGTCCAATAAGGCGTCAGCCTCAATGATCGGAAATTTATCTCCCCCAAGCCAAAAAATTCTTCGGCGCCCCCCCCCCCCCATCCCCCATAATTGGGAGCAATAAAGGGCTAAATATGCGCACGCCTTCAGCGCGCGCAGCAAAAAGGGGGCGTGGATTCGTTGGATTGGGCGTGGCATTGCAGGAAAAGACTACCTTATACCCCAGTTTTGCAACCTGCACGCCCAGACGTTGGCCACCACAGGAAAGAAAAATAATCCTGATTCATGCCCCTTACATTATTTGTCATTTTTCCTCCTTATAGTAATGCCCAGTATACATTATGCCACCTACTGCAATGGCCCTTAGACATTATGCCACACACAATAATGCACATGACACAGTATGCACACACCATAATGCCCCCGACACATTATGCCACACACCATAATGCCTGTGACACATTATGACAGGAATCGCAATGCCCGTTATACATTATGCTACACACTGCAATGCCCCTGATACATTATAGCACATACAATGTCTGTGACACATTATGACACACACTGCAATGTCCGTGATACATTATACCACACACTGCAATGCCCGATACATTATAGCACATACAATGCCTGTGACACATTATGCCACACACTGCAATGACCTTGAGACATTATACCGCAATGCCCGTGATATAGTATACCATACACCGTAATGCCTGTGACACATATTGCAATGCCCGTTATACCCTATGCCACACACCACAATGCCCGTTATATATTATGCCACACTGCAATGACCCTGAGACATTATACCACATACCATAATGCCCGTGATATAGTATAACACACACCGTAATGCCTGACACATTATGACACACACCGCAATGTCCGTGATACATTATGCCACACACTGCAATGACCCTGAGACATTATACCACATATCACAATGCCCACGATATAGTATACCATACACCGTAATGCCTGTGACACATTATGACACACACCGCAATGTCCGTGATACATTATGCCACACACCGTAATGCCCATTACACATTAAGTCCTACAGTAAGGCTTCTAATTACTTTTCAATTACCTGCTCGTTGTCAGGGGTTTCATGCATTGGGTGTCATGCTCGTTGCCAGGGGTTTCATGCTCTTGGTTCCATGCACGGTGCCAGGGGTTTTCATGCTCAGGGTGTCATGCTCGTTGCCAGGGGTTTCATGCACTGGGTGTCATGCTCGTTGTCAGGTGTTTCATGCACTGGGTGTCATGCTCGTTGCCAGGTGTTTCATGCACTGGGTGTCATGCTCATTGCTAGGAGGTAGTCCTTGTTGCTAGGGCTGTGCTCCCAGTGCCACATATGTCCCCAGTGCCAGATATTCCCCCACGGTGCCAGGTACTCACATGCCCCCAGTGCCAAATATAGCGCCCCCCCCCATGTGCCAGGTACACATATACCTCCCCAATGCCACATATGCCCCCAGTGCCAGATATTCCCCCACAGTGCCACATATGCCCCCAGTGCCAGATATCCCCCCCAGTGCCATATATGCCCCCAGTGCCAGATATTCCCCCCCAGTGCCACATATGCCCCAGTGCCAGATATTCCCCCCGTGCCAGATATTCCCCCCGTGCCAGATATCCCCCCCAGTGCCATATATGCCCCCAGTGCCAGATATTCCCCCCAGTGCCACATATGCCCCAGTGCCAGATATTCCCCCCCAGTGACATATATGCCCCCAGTGCCAGATATTCCCCCCCAGTGCCAGATATGCCCCCTCAGTGCGTGCCCCCCCGCTTCCTCCACCGCCGCCGCCGCTCCCCTGCTGTAAGGAGGGACACGGAGGGCACAGCGCGCGCCTCTCCTGTGTCCCTCCTGGGTTTCCGGCGGCCGCGGGTCTAATAAAGGAAGTGCTCACGAACGGCACTTCTTTTATTAGACCCGCGGCCGCCGGAGACCCAGGAGGGACACAGGAGAGGCGCGCGCTGTGCCCTCCGTATCCCTCTTAACAGCAGCGGAGGGAACGAGACCGCAGACTGACATGCGGACGCTCGTCCACATGTCAGTCTGCACTAAATCTGTGGTGCCCCCGCAGCCCCTCGCCCCCAAGCCACAGCGAGGGCTGCGGGGGCAGTAGTTACGCCACTGTATATACACACACACTATTACCCATTCAGCTGCACTCACAGCATCTTAAAGACGCTGTGTGGTCTATTTTTTATAAAGAAGCAGTGAATGCTGCCAAATGGGTAATGGTATCTAATAGTGGTGAGCGGGTTCGGTTGAACTCCCCCCCCCAAACTTCACCCATTTTACACGGTTCCGAGGCAGACTCTGATCCTCCCGCCTTGCACGGTTAACCCAAGCGCTCCCGAACGTCATCATCCCGCTGTCGGATTCTAACGAGATTCGTATTCTCTATAAGGAGCCACGCGTCGCTGCCATTTTCACTCGTGCATTGGAGTTGATAGAAACTGAGAAAACACTGCACATCCTCTCCCTGTGTTCAGTGTGCTGCAAATATCTGTGCTCAGTGTGCTGTAAATATCTGTGCTCAGTGTGCGTGCAAATATCTGTGCTCAGTGTGCTGAAAATATCTACGTTCTCTGCCTGAAAAACGCTCCATATCTGTGCTGCATTGTAGTATATAGTAGGAGGACAGTGCAGAATTTTGCCGACCAGTGACCACCAGTATTTTATAGCAGTACGGTACAGTAGTCCACTGCTCTTCCTACCTCTGTGTCGTCAAGTATACTATCCATCCATACCTGTGGTGTATTTTAGTTGTTGTGCAGAGTATATATATATATATATATATATATAGTAGGAGGACAGTGCAGAATTTTGCTGACCACCATTATATAATATATAGCAGTACAGTACAGTAGGCCACTGCTCTACCTACCTCTGTGTCGTCAAGTATACTATCCATCCATATCTGTGGTGCATTTTAGTTGTGCGCAGTGTATATAGTAGGAGGACAGTGCAGAATTTTGCTGACCACCAGTATATAATATATAGCAGTATGGTACAGTAGGCCACTGCTCTACATACCTCTGTGTGGTCAAGCATACTATCCATCCATACCTGTGGTGCATTTTAGTTGTGCGCAGTATACTGTCAGGTTCGGTTTTGCTTGTGTCCCCGGAGGGGGCGCTAGTGGGTTAGTGGAGGTAGGAGGGAAGAAGTGAGGAGGCTGGATGAAGTTTCTGCGCATGGGCGCAATGATGTTTTATTAACTGAAAGTTCACAAAGGCAGCAGAAATAAACAAAAGGAATGCAATGTAAAATGGTGCAGCGTGAAAGCTGAGAGTCTATGGCAACAGTAATATGACAACTGATGAATAATAACTGATGAATAATAACTGATGTAATGATAATCTGGTATGGGAACCAGAGTAGTTTAAAACGTGGATCCAGCAGAGATGGTTATATACAGCAAACCTGGTAGCAGAGGCAGGAGACTAGCAAGTTCACAGTGCAGGTGATGAGGCACAGGCAACAAGCAAGCTGCATCACAGGTGAGGTGATGGAATGCACCTGGAGTGAGAGTCTCTACTGCTGAGGCTGAAGCACACTGTGTTGGAGATTAGTGTGAAGCCGGTAAACAAATGCAGGTGTTGCTGAAGCTTGTAGTTCCACGGAGCTGTAGGAAGATATCCAGGAACACGGAGTCACAGGTAGGTAACCAGGAACACGGAGGTACAGGTAGGTAACCAGGAACACGGAGGAACAGGTACCAGATCCTGACACATGGGTCGCAGGAGTGACACAAAGTTCAGGACCACCACAGGCTCATCCTGCAGCTCCTGATATACCCCTTCATGTGCAGGCATTGGCTGGAGTAGCTTGAAGGGGTGCGGCCAAGCTCCGGATTGGCCGCCGCACTCAGACTGGGAAGGACTGTCATGGCGGCGCCCATGCCGCGGCCCGGTGGGAACGCGGCGTGCTCACACGCCCGCTGACAACAGGAGCGCTCCCAGGCCCAGGATGACATCTGGCGACAGGGAGACGGGTGACAGCAGAACGTAGGGACCCCGGACGGAGTCCGCACCGACGGACAGATGCGACAGTGGTGAGTCGATTCCTGACAGTACCCCCTCCTTTATGGGTGGGCACCGAACACCCACGTGGTTTGGAAGGGTGAGTTCTGTGAAGACACGGACCAACCTTGGAGCATGGACGTCAGAAGAATTTACCCAGCTTCTCTCCTCAGGACCATAACCGGACCAATCGATGAGGTATTGCAGACGACCATACCGGCAACGAGAATCCAAAATCCTCTCAATCTCAAACTCTATGCCCCGCTGAGTTTGTATTCTGGGACCAACTGGAAGAGTTCTCTGGAAGCGATTTAGGACTAGAGGTCTGAGGAGAGAGATATGAAAAGCGTTAGGAATTCGTAACAAGGAAGGCAATTTGAGCTTGTAAACCACAGGATTGATGACTCTTCGATGGTGAAGGGACCGATGAAGCGTGGTGCAAACTTCATCGACGGCACTCTGAGACGGAGGTTCCGGGTGGAAAGCCAAACCCTGTCACCAGGTTTCAGGCTAGGAACTGCACGTCTCTTACGGTCAGCAAAAAACTTATATCGGTTGGAAGCTTTCTTGAGGGAAGCATGAATCTTCCTCCAGGTAGATGAGAACTGACCCAATACAGCAGTGGCGGCAGGGACATCGAGGTTAGGAAGATCTTGGAAGTCGGGAACACGGGGACGTTGCCCATACACAGCGAAGAATGGGTTTGTCTCAGTAGCGGTGTGGTAGCAGAAGTTGTGGGCAAATTCGGCCCACGGGAGCAGATCCAACCAGTCATCTTGAGAAGATGAAACCTAAAGTCTTAAAAAGGTTTCCAGTTCCTGGTTTACCCTCTCTGTCTGCCCGTTCGTCTGAGGGTGGTAAGCTGCCGAAAACTTTAGTTTAACTTGCATGGCAGAACAGAGGGCTCTCCAAAACCTCGCCACAAACTGAACACCCCGGTCGGATATTATTTCTGTGGGTAGTCCATGTAGACGGAAAATCTCCCGTAGGAAGATTTGGGCGAGTTTTGGGGCGGAAGGGAGACCCTGGAGAGGAACGAAATGGGCCATTTTGGTAAATCTGTCCACCACAACCCAGATGGTATTATATCCTTGAGAGGAAGGAAGGTCGGAGATGAAATCCATGGACAGATGTGACCAGGGACGGCTGGGAACAGATAATGGTTGTAACTGACCTGCTGGAGACTGACGAGGAGTCTTGTGCTGCGCACATTTAGTATAGGATGCCACAAAGTCTTTGATGTCAACTTTCATCTTTGGCCACCAGTATGTCTCAGAGAGGAATTTGAAGGTCTTCAGGACACCAGGATGTCCAGTGAATTTGGACTGATGAGCCCAAGACAGCAACTTGGGACGGAGTTCTGGGGAAACAAAAGTCTTACCAGGAGGTGGAGCAGGAGAGACTTGAGACGAAGCAAATACCACTGGGCTCAGGATGGAATGCGGGACTGAGTCGGACATCTCCTCTTTGGACTCCATGGACCGGGACAAAGAGTCTGCCTTGATATTCTGAGAACCTGGGCGGAAATAAAGCTTAAAGTTAAAACGAGAGAAGAACATAGCCCACCGGGACTGGCGAGGATTAAGGCACTGGGATGCCTTTAAATAAAGCAGATTTTTATGATCCGTATAGATGTTAAACGGAAATTTGGCCCCTTCCAGGAGATACCTCCATTCCTCAAGGGCCAGCTTGATCGCCAGTAGTTCTTGATCTCCAATGGAATAGTTGACTTCTGCAGGGAGGAATTTACGAGAATAAAATCCACAAGGGTAAATCTTCCCATCCGTTCCCTTCTGGGAGAGAACAGCTCCAACTCCTACTGTGGAGGCATCCACTTCCAACTCGAATGGCTTGTTTATATCTGGTTGAGACAGAACTGGAGCAGACATAAAGGCCAGCTTGATTTTCTGAAATGCCGCTAGAGCTTCTTCTGACCAGTTGGAATGATCTGCCCCTTTCCGAGTTAAGCTGGTAATAGGAGCGATGAGAGTTGAGAATCCTCGGATAAACTTCCTATAATAATTGGCGAATCCCAGGAATCGCTGAATAGACTTGAGAGTATTCGGAATGGACCAATTGGCAATGGCTTCCAACTTTGTCGGGTCCATCTGGAGATCCGATCCGGAAATTATATACCCCAGGAAGGGTATGGAGGAAACCTCGAAGGTACACTTGGACAATTTGCCGTAGAGACGGTTCTCACGAAGACGTCGGAGGACCTCACGGACTTGTAGACGATGAGAAGAGAGATCTTGAGAGAAGATGAGGATATCGTCCAGATAGACTACTAAATACTTGTACAGAACATCACGGAAGATTTCATTAACGAAGTGCTGGAACACTGCTGGAGCATTGCTTAGCCCGAATGGCATTACCAGGTATTCGTAGTGGCCATCTCGAGTATTAAAAGCTGTCTTCCATTCATCACCACTACGGATCCTGATGAGATTATAGGCACCGCAGAGATCTAACTTGGTGAAGATGCGGGCTCCCTTGACACGATCAAACAATTCCGTGATAAGAGGTAATGGATAGCTATTCTTGATGGTAATGTCATTAAGACCCCGGTAGTCAATGCATGGACGTAATCCTCCATCCTTTTTTTTGACAAAGAAAAAACCCGCACCTGCAGGTGAAGATGAGGGGCGGATGAATCCCTTCTGTAAGTTCTCCTTGATGTATTCGCTCATCGCCTCAGTTTCAGGAACAGATAATGGATACGTACGCCCTCTAGGTGTTTTTTTGCCGGGAACAAGGTCAATGGGGCAATCCCACTCTCTATGGGGCGGCAGAACATCAGCAGCCTTTTCACTGAAGACATCAGCAAAATCTTGGTAGGCCTCAGGAAGACTGGACTAGGTCTTGACTTCAGAAGTCCTTAAAGGGCAGACTTGAGCTAAACAGGACTGACGGCAATGTGAACCCCAGGAAGTAAGTTGTAACGTAGACCAGTCAATCCGCGGATTATGTAGTTGGAGCCAGGGCATACCTAACACGATCTCTTGAGTTGCCTGAGGAATAACTAGAAGTTTAATTAGTTCTGAATGCAGGAACCCGACTCCCAGTACCACTAGCTTGGTCTGGTGAGAGATATAGCCTTTGGAAATTTGACTTCCATCTACTGCAGTAATGTAGACTGGATATGAGAGTTTGCAGACAGGCAAACGAAATTTATCTACTGCAGCTTGGGTAATGAAATTTCCCGCGGCTCCACAGTCTACTAACGCAGTTGCAGATTGGAGTCCAGCCGTAGTCTCTAGAGTCACAGGGAGAATAAGGTCTTGGGTTGAAGGAGCTCGTCTGGAAGATCCCAACTTGACTCCTCCTTTACAAGTCAAGATCTGGCATTTCCCGAACGCACTGTACAAGAATTGATTTGGTGACCTGTAGCCGCACAATAAAGACACAGTCTCTCACGGAGTCTTCTTGACCGCTCCTCAGCGGTTAAGTGGGACCTATTAATTTGCATAGGTTCATCTGAAGGTGGAGGCTGAGTTTGTACTGAAGGTACCATTCTTGGCTTGCGAAGTTCACTACGAACACGCTCACTGTTACGTTCGCGAATGCGAGAGTCCAACTTGATGCATAGAGATATCAAATCAGATAATTGCTCATGGATGTCACGGGTTGCCAGTTCATCCTTAATCCGATCCGAAAGTCCATGCTAGAAGGCTGCTACCAGGGCTTGGTTATTCCACTGGATCTCTGTGGCTAACGTCTGAAACTGGATGACATATTGACCCATACTCCGGGTACCTTGACGAAGCTGAATGAGATCTGCAGAGGCTGATGTTGCACGACCTGGTTCGTCAAAGATGCGTCTGAAGGTAGACACGAATTCTGCGTAGTTGTTCATCAGAGGGTCAGCACATTCCCACAGCGGAGACACCCAACTCAAGGCAGAACCAGAGAGCAACGAGATGATATAGGCAACCTTGGATCTTGGCGTAGGGAAAATATGTGATAGTAATTCAAACTGGATTTCACATTGGTTAAGGAACTCGCAACATAGCTTCGGACTGCCATCATATTTGCTGGGCACGGGCAGGTGCAAGCGTGACACTGGAGTTGATGCAGCCGACATAGGAGAACTCACAGCACTTGCAGGTGCTGGAGAAACTGGAACAGAAGAAACAAGTAAACCCGGCAGGGTTTGTTGCAGTGTATCAATCCGGGAGGACATTCCTTGCAGAAACTGGAACATCTGCTGCTGCACAGCCTCTTGTCCATCCAAGCGGGAGACCAGATCTTGTAAGGCCCCTGACCCCACACTCTGACCACCGTCCGAGTCCATCGGTCCTGAACTTACTGTCAGGTTCGGTTTTGCTTGTGTCCCCGGAGGGGGGCGCTAGTGGGTCAGTGGAGGTAGGAGGGAAGAAGTGAGGAGGCTGGATGAAGTTTCTGCGCATGGGCGCAATTATGTTTTATTAACTGAAAGTTCACAAAGGCAGCAGAAATAAACAAAAGGAATGCAATGTAAAATGGTGCAGCGTGAAAGCTGAGAGTCTATGGCAACAGTAATATGACAACTGATGAATAATAACTGATGAATAATAACTGATGAATGATAACTGATGAAATGATAATCTGGTATGGGAACCAGAGTATTTTAAAACGTGGATCCAGCAGAGATGGTTATATACAGCAAACCTGGTAGCAGAGGCAGGAGACTAGCAAGTTCACAGTGCAGGTGATGAGGCACAGGCAGCAAGCAAGCTGCATCACAGGTGAGGTGATGGAATGCACCTGGAGTGAGAGTCTCTACTGCTGAGGCTGAAGCACACTGTGTTGGAGATTAGTGTGAAGCCGGTAAACAAATGCAGGTGTTGCTGAAGCTTGTAGTTCCACGGAGCTGTAGGAAGATAACCAGGAACACGGAGTCACAGGTAGGTAACCAGGAACACGGAGGTACAGGTAGGTAACCAGGAACACGGAGGTACAGGTAGGTAACCAGGAACACGGAGGTACAGGTAGGTAACCAGGAACACGGAGGAACAGGTACCAGATCCAGACACATGGGTCGCAGGAGTGACACAAAGTTCAGGACAACCACAGGCTCATCCTCCAGCTCCTGATATACGCCTTCATGTGCAGGCATTGGCTGGAGTAGCTTGAGGGGGTGCGGGCAAGCTCCGGATTGGCCGCCACACTCAGACTGGGAAGGACTGTCATGGTGGCGCCCATGCCGCGGCCCGGCGGGAACGCGGCGTGCTCACATGCCCGCTGACAATAGGAGCGCTCCCAGGCCCAGGATGACATCTGGCGACAGGGAGACGGGTGACAGCAGAACGTAGGGACTCCGGACGGAGTCCGCACCGACGCACAGATGTGACAGTGGTGAGTCGATTCCTGACATATATATAGTAGGAGGACAGTGCAGAATTTTGCTGACCACCAGTATATAATATATAGCAGTACGGTACAGTAGGCCACTGCTCTACCTCTGTGTCGTCAAGTATACTACAAAAGTTCAGTAAAATGACCCAAGCGTCTGAGGAGAAGCGTAAACTTGCCAATATGCCATTTACGACACGGAGTGGCAAGGAACGGCTGAGGCCCTGGCCTATGTTCATGGCTAGTGGTTCAGATTCACATGAATATGGAAGCACTCATCCTCTAGCTAGAAAACTGCAGTGCCACTCCTAGATGGGCCAGGTGTTTGTGTCGGCCACCTGGGTCGCTTAGCTTAGCCATCCAGCGACCTTGGTGCACCTCTTTTTTTTTTTTTTGCATCATGTGCTGTTTTGGGACTATTTTTTGAAGTGCCATCCTGTCTGACACTGCAGTGCCACTCCTAGACGGGCCAGGTGTTTGTGTCGGCCACTTGGGTCGCTTAGCTTAGTTATCCAGCGACCTTGGTGCCAATTCTAGGACTAAAAATAATATTGTGAGGTGTGAGGTGTTCAGAATAGACTGGAAATGAGTGGAAATTGATGGTTATTGAGGTTAATAATACTATGGGATCAAAATGACCCATAAATTCTATGATTTAAGCTGTTTTTGAGGTTTTTTTGTAAAAAAACACCCGAATCCAAAACACAACTGAATCCGACAAAACATTTTCAGGGAGGTTTTGCCAAAACGCGTCCGAATCCAAAACATGGCCGCGGAACCGAATCCATAACCAAAACAAAAAACCCGAAAATTTTCCGGTGCACATCACTAGTATCTAATGACATCTGCATAGCTTTTGTTATTGGAGAGCACTAGCTGTTTTCAAATATGTTCTTTTTTGAGAGAGGAGTGCCGCTGACTGGACTATTTTATATATATATATATATATATATATATATATATAGCATCCCACCCACTGTACATGAGCTGGTGATTTCTGTTAGAGCTCTTCTACTACTAACTACTGGTACATAAATGAGTACGTTTAAAAATGGAATGCATCAAGAGAACGGTATTGGTAGTATGAAAACACCTACAGCACCTAGTATTCCCTGGTGGTCTCCTATCTAAGAAATAACCAGGCCCAAGACTGCTTAGCTTCTGCTGCTTGTGTAGTCTGAGTGTGGTCTATAATAGGCTCTGAGGCAGCAGCGGGAATGAATGGGCGGACGCGGCGGCAGTATACCATCGTGTCCGCCCATTCATTTCTGCTCCCACTGCTGCCTCAAAGCCTATTATAGACCACACTCTGACCGCACAAGCAGCAGGGCTGGGGTGCCGTCCATACACATCCTGGCCCCGCTCCCCGCTGGAAAGCGCTGATGGGGACAGCATCGGGGCTTCAGCAGCAGGGTGAGTATGTGTGGCCAGAGGCCTGCAGAGTGTGCCGCGCAGGATGTGGCATGTGGCGCTCTCCCTCCCTGGGGCTCTTCCAGATGTAGCTCCTCAGCAGTATTTCTCCCGGGCTGCGCAGCGCTCTCCCCGACTGGCCTCCGCCCTGGAACACTGCCTTCCTCAATGCAACATCAGCAGGGGGCCCGGGCCTCATCACCGTCCCAGGTCTTTCTCATGTATGTATCATGTATGTGTGTGTGTGATATATGTATGAATCATATATGTTTGTGATATATATATATGTATCTATCTATCTATCTATCTATCTATCTATCTATCTATCTATCTATCTATCGTGTGTGTGTGTGTATGTGTATATATGTATCTATCATGTATGTATGTATCTATCTTGTATGTGTTATATGTATGTATCACACCTTCCTCTATACATACATACATTCATACATACACACACCTATATCTGTATGTACACTGACATACACACACCAACATCTATACATGAACACGCTGACCCCTAAACATACACCAACGTACCCACACCTGCATCTATACCTACACATGCTGACACCTGGATGTATACCGGCTTACCCACATGTGAATCTATACATACATGTGCTGACACCTGGACATACACTGATGTACCCACACCTAACATCTATACATACACATGCTGACACCTGGACGTATACAGACATACCCACATTTGCATCCATGCATATATAGATGTAGGTGTGTGTACGTCAGTGTACGTCCAGGTGTCAACACGTCTATGTATAGATGCAGGTGTGGGAACGTCAGTGTAGGTCCCGGTGTCAGCGCGTGTATGTATAGATGCAGGTGCTTGTATGTCCAGATGTCAGTGCATGTATGTATAGATGCAAGTGTGGGTACGTCGGTGTATGTCCATTTGTCAGCGCGTGTATGTATAGATGCAGGTGCTTGTATGTCCAGATGTCAGTGCATGTATGTATAGATGTAAGTGTGGGTACGTCGGTGTATGTCCATTTGTCAGCGCGTGTATATATAGATGCAGGTGCTTGTATGTTGGTGTATGTCCAGGTGTCAGCATGTGTATGTATAGATGCAGGTGTGGGAATGTTGGTGTATGTCCAGGTGTCAGGGCGTGTATGTATGGATATTAGGTGTGGGTACATCAGTGTATGTCCAGGTGTTAGCGCATGTATGTATAGATGCAGGATAATAATCGCACAGCGTGCCCCCCACCAACCACAAAACTCCCCCACCCCCCTGTATGACATAAACACCGCTAATTCCACTTAGACACAATAATTTCAGTTTGCGACCAGGAGCCGGCAATGTATGTGCACCCAAATGAAGCCACTGTACATGCCCTGCAGGCTGCTATGTACTGCACAGGTGCAACAAATTTAAATGCCCTATCATTAAAATGGGGCATATTTTACTAAATTAAAAAAACCTGTAACTTTCTGAAAAACCTTAACCCCAAAAGGCACTACACTAACATCGGGGTGTAGAGTTGGATCTTGATCCAAGGCACCAACAGGCTAAAGCTTTGACTGTTCCCAGGATGCCTTGCACCGCCTCCTCTATAACCCTGCCCAGTGGCGTAACTAGACCTTTGTGAGCCCCATAGCAAAATTCTGAATGGGCCCACCAGCACTCAACAAGAATGAGTGGCGTTTGGGGTCAGAAAAGTAGAGGGGAAGGGGTCTGACAGAGTAGGGGGCAGGACATGAATGGATGGAAACTGAGGTGTCCGTTATATAAAGAAATACAGTATGTGTGTGTGTGTGTGTGTGTGTGTGTGTGTGTGTGTATCATACACACACACACATATAAGGGAAATTCAAATGCCCCCAATTATTGCGCCCATTACACTCTGGTTTAGGTGCACAAAGCACCTAAACCTGAATAAAGTAATGGGCGCGATCGTGAAAAGACACCATTTGGGTGCCCAAATGGGTCTCTTTGCGCGCATTTCAGCTTGTTACCCCTGGGGGTAGCGAGCTGAAATAAACGTGTCGCACCCGTTGGCAGCAACATTAGAATAGCTGCTGACGGGCACGATTGAGGGAGGAAAGGGACATTTGAATCCAGCCCATAGATGCAATGTGAATATGTAATTTATACCTTCCTATCTTAAAATGTATATACAGTGTATACACTAGAGATGAGCGGGTTCGGTTCCTCGGAATCCGAACCCGCCCGAACTTCAGCTTTTTTTACACGGATCCGAGCGACTCGGATCTTCCCGCCTTGCTCGGTTAACCCGAGCGCGCCCGAACGTCATCATGACGCTGTCGGATTCTCGCGAGGCTCGGATTCTATCGCGAGACTCGGATTCTATATAAGGAGCCGCGCGTTGCCGCCATTTTCACACGTGCATTGAGATTGATAGGGAGAGGACGTGGCTGGCGTCCTCTCCATTTAGATTATAAGAGATTTACTGGAGCTTAGGACTAGGAGGAGTACTGTAGAAGTGTAGAGAGTGCAGAGAGTTTACTAGTAAGTGACCACCAGACAGTGCAGTTTATTTAATATATCCGTTCTCTGCCTGAAAAAAGCGATACACACAGTGACTCAGTCACATACCATATCTGTGTGCACTGCTCAGGCTCAGCCCAGTGTGCTGCATCATCTATATATATTATATATCTGTCTGACTGCTCAGCTCACACAGCTTATAATTGTGGGGGAGACTGGGGAGCACTGCAGTGCCAGTTATAGGTTATAGCAGGAGCCAGGAGTACATAATATTATATAGTGAGTGACCACCAGACAGTGCAGTTTATTTAATATATCCGTTCTCTGCCTGAAAAAAGCGATACACACAGTGACTCAGTCACATACCATATCTGTGTGCACTGCTCAGGCTCAGCCCAGTGTGCTGCATCATCTATATATATTATATATCTGTCTGACTGCTCAGCTCACACAGCTTATAATTGTGGGGGAGACTGGGGAGCACTGCAGTGCCAGTTATAGGTTATAGCAGGAGCCAGGAGTACATAATATTATATTAAAATTAAACAGTGCACACTTTTGCTGCAGGAGTGCCACTGCCAGTGTGACTGACCAGTGACCTGACCACACTGACCACCAGTATAGTTAGTAGTATACTTATATTGTGATTGCCTGAAAAAGTTAAACACTCGTCGTCTGACTTCACTTGTGTGTTGTTTTTTTTTTTATTCTATAAAAATAAAACTCATTCTGCTGACAGACAGTGTCCAGCAGGTCCGTCATTATATAATATATAATATATACCTGTCCGGCTGCAGTAGTGATATATATATATTTTTTATATCATTTATCATCCAGTCGCAGCAGACACAGTACGGTAGTTCACGGCTGTGGCTACCTCTGTGTCTGCACTCGGCAGGCAGTCCGTCCATAATTGTATACCACCTAACCGTGGTTTTTTTTTCTTTCTTCTTTATACATACATAGTTACATAGACATCTCTTAATCAACCAGTCTATATTAGCAGCAGACACAGTACAGTACGGTAGTTCACGGCTGTGGCTACCTCTGTGTCTGCACTCGGCAGGCAGTCCGTCCATAATTGTATACCACCTAACCGTGGTTTTTTTTTCTTTCTTCTTTATACATACATAGTTACATAGACATCTCTTTATCAACCAGTCTATATTAGCAGCAGACACAGTACAGTACGGTAGTTCACGGCTGTGGCTACCTCTGTGTCTGCACTCGGCAGGCAGTCCGTCCATAATTGTATACCACCTAACCGTGGTTTTTTTTTCTTTCTTCTTTATACATACATACTACTACGACATCTCTTTATCAACCAGTCTATATTATTAGCAGCAGACACAGTACAGTACGGTAGTTCACGGCTGTGGCTACCTCTGTGTCTGCACTCGGCAGGCAGTCCGTCCATAATTGTATACCACCTAACCGTGTTTTTTTTTTCTTTCTTCTTTATACATACATAGTTACATAGACATCTCTTTATCAACCAGTCTATATTAGCAGCAGACACAGTACAGTACGGTAGTTCACGGCTGTGGCTACCTCTGTGTCTGCACTCGGCAGGCAGTCCATAATTGTATACTAGTATCCATCTCCATTGTTTACCTGAGGTGCCTTTTAGTTGTGCCTATTAAAATATGGAGAACAAAAATGTTGAGGTTCCAATATTAAGGAAAGATCAAGATCCACTTCCACCTCGTGCTGAAGCTGCTGCCACTAGTCATGGCCGAGACGATGAAATGCCAGCAACGTCGTCTGCCAAGGCCGATGCCCAATGTCATAGTACAGAGCATGTCAAATCCAAAACACCAAATATCAGAAAAAAAAGGACTCCAAAACCTAAAATAAAATTGTCGGAGGAGAAGCGTAAACTTGCCAATATGCCATTTACGACACGGAGTGGCAAGGAACGGCTGAGGCCCTGGCCTATGTTCATGGCTAGTGGTTCAGCTTCACATGAGGATGGAAGCACTCAGCCTCTCGCTAGAAAAATGAAAAGACTCAAGCTGGCAAAAGCAGCACAGCAAAGAACTGTGCATTCTTCGAAATCCCAAATCCACAAGGAGAGTCCAATTGTGTCGGTTGCGATGCCTGACCTTCCCAACACTGGACGTGAAGAGCATGTGCCTTCCACCATTTGCACGCCCCCTGCAAGTGCTGGAAGGAGCACCCGCAGTCCAGTTCCTGATAGTCAGATTGAAGATGTCAGTGTTGAAGTACACCAGGATGAGGAGGATATGGGTGTTGCTGGCGCTGGGGAGGAAATTGACCAGGAGGATTCTGATGGTGAGGTGGTTTGTTTAAGTCAGGCACCCGGGGAGACACCTGTTGTCCGTGGGAGGAATATGGCCGTTGACATGCCAGGTGAAAATACCAAAAAAATCAGCTCTTCGGTGTGGAGGTATTTCACCAGAAATGCGGACAACAGGTGTCAAGCCGTGTGTTCCCTTTGTCAAGCTGTAATAAGTAGGGGTAAGGACGTTAACCACCTCGGAACATCCTCCCTTATACGTCACCTGCAGCGCATTCATAATAAGTCAGTGACAAGTTCAAAAACTTTGGGTGACAGCGGAAGCAGTCCACTGACCAGTAAATCCCTTCCTCTTGTAACCAAGCTCACGCAAACCACCCCACCAACTCCCTCAGTGTCAATTTCCTCCTTCCCCAGGAATGCCAATAGTCCTGCAGGCCATGTCACTGGCAATTCTGACGATTCCTCTCCTGCCTGGGATTCCTCCGATGCATCCTTGCGTGTAACGCCTACTGCTGCTGGCGCTGCTGTTGTTGCTGCTGGGAGTCGATGGTCATCCCAGAGGGGAAGTCGTAAGCCCACTTGTACTACTTCCAGTAAGCAATTGACTGTTCAACAGTCCTTTGCGAGGAAGATGAAATATCACAGCAGTCATCCTGCTGCAAAGCGGATAACTGAGGCCTTGACAACTATGTTGGTGTTAGACGTGCGTCCGGTATCCGCCGTTAGTTCACAGGGAACTAGACAATTTATTGAGGCAGTGTGCCCCCGTTACCAAATACCATCTAGGTTCCACTTCTCTAGGCAGGCGATACCGAGAATGTACACGGACGTCAGAAAAAGACTCACCAGTGTCCTAAAAAATGCAGTTGTACCCAATGTCCACTTAACCACGGACATGTGGACAAGTGGAGCAGGGCAGGGTCAGGACTATATGACTGTGACAGCCCACTGGGTAGATGTATGGACTCCCGCCGCAAGAACAGCAGCGGCGGCACCAGTAGCAGCATCTCGCAAACGCCAACTCTTTCCTAGGCAGGCTACGCTTTGTATCACCGCTTTCCAGAATACGCACACAGCTGAAAACCTCTTACGGCAACTGAGGAAGATCATCGCGGAATGGCTTACCCCAATTGGACTCTCCTGTGGATTTGTGGCATCGGACAACGCCAGCAATATTGTGTGTGCATTAAATATGGGCAAATTCCAGCACGTCCCATGTTTTGCACATACCTTGAATTTGGTGGTGCAGAATTTTTTAAAAAACGACAGGGGCGTGCAAGAGATGCTGTCGGTGGCCAGAAGAATTGCGGGACACTTTCGGCGTACAGGCACCACGTACAGAAGACTGGAGCACCACCAAAAACTACTGAACCTGCCCTGCCATCATCTGAAGCAAGAAGTGGTAACGAGGTGGAATTCAACCCTCTATATGCTTCAGAGGTTGGAGGAGCAGCAAAAGGCCATTCAAGCCTATACAATTGAGCATGATATAGGAGGTGGAATGCACCTGTCTCAAGCGCAGTGGAGAATGATTTCAACGTTGTGCAAGGTTCTGATGCCCTTTGAACTTGCCACACGTGAAGTCAGTTCAGACACTGCCAGCCTGAGTCAGGTCATTCCCCTCATCAGGCTTTTGCAGAAGAAGCTGGAGACATTGAAGGAGGAGCTAACACGGAGCGATTCCGCTAGGCATGTGGGACTTGTGGATGGAGCCCTTAATTCGCTTAACAAGGATTCACGGGTGGTCAATCTGTTGAAATCAGAGCACTACATTTTGGCCACCGTGCTCGATCCTAGATTTAAAGCCTACCTTGGATCTCTCTTTCCGGCAGACACAAGTCTGCTGGGGTTGAAAGACCTGCTGGTGACAAAATTGTCAAGTCAAGCGGAACGCGACCTGTCAACATCTCCTCCTTCACATTCTCCCGCAACTGGGGGTGCGAGGAAAAGGCTCAGAATTCCGAGCCCACCCGCTGGCGGTGATGCAGGGCAGTCTGGAGCGACTGCTGATGCTGACATCTGGTCCGGACTGAAGGACCTGACAACGATTACGGACATGTCGTCTACTGTCACTGCATATGATTCTCTCAACATTGATAGAATGGTGGAGGATTATATGAGTGACCGCATCCAAGTAGGCACGTCACACAGTCCGTACTTATACTGGCAGGAAAAAGAGGCAATTTGGAGGCCCTTGCACAAACTGGCTTTATTCTACCTAAGTTGCCCTCCCACAAGTGTGTACTCCGAAAGAGTGTTTAGTGCCGCCGCTCACCTTGTCAGCAATCGGCGTACGAGGTTACATCCAGAAAATGTGGAGAAGATGATGTTCATTAAAATGAATTATAATCAATTCCTCCGCGGAGACATTGACCAGCAGCAATTGCCTCCACAAAGTACACAGGGAGCTGAGATGGTGGATTCCAGTGGGGACGAATTGATAATCTGTGAGGAGGGGGATGTACACGGTGATATATCGGAGGGTGATGATGAGGTGGACATCTTGCCTCTGTAGAGCCAGTTTGTGCAAGGAGAGATTAATTGCTTCTTTTTGGGGGGGGATCCAAACCAACCCGTCATATCAGTCACAGTCGTGTGGCAGACCCTGTCACTGAAATGATGGGTTGGTTAAAGTGTGCATGTCCTGTTTTGTTTATACAACATAAGGGTGGGTGGGAGGGCCCAAGGACAATTCCATCTTGCACCTCTTTTTTCTTTTCTTTTTCTTTGCATCATGTGCTGATTGGGGAGGGTTTTTTGGAAGGGACATCCTGCGTGACACTGCAGTGCCACTCCTAAATGGGCCCGGTGTTTGTGTCGGCCACTAGGGTCGCTAATCTTACTCACACAGTCAGCTACCTCATTGCGCCTCTTTTTTTCTTTGCGTCATGTGCTGTTTGGGGAGGTTTTTTTGGAAGGGACATCCTGCGTGACACTGCAGTGCCACTCCTAGATGGGCCCGGTGTTTGTGTCGGCCACTAGGGTCGCTAATCTTACTCACACAGCTACCTCATTGCGCCTCTTTTTTTCTTTGCGTCATGTGCTGTTTGGGGAGGGTTTTTTGGAAGGGACATCCTGCGTGACACTGCAGTGCCACTCCTAGATGGGCCCGGTGTTTGTGTCGGCCACTAGGGTCGCTAATCTTACTCACACGGCTACCTCATTGCGCCTCTTTTTTTCTTTGCGTCATGTGCTGTTTGGGGAGGGTTTTTTGGAAGGGCCATCCTGCGTGACACTGCAGTGCCACTCCTAGATGGGCCCGGTGTTTGTGTCGGCCACTAGGGTCGCTAATCTTACTCACACAGCTACCTCATTGCGCCTCTTTTTTTCTTTGCGTCATGTGCTGTTTGGGGAGGGTTTTTTGGAAGGGCCATCCTGCGTGACACTGCAGTGCCACTCCTAGATGGGCCCGGTGTTTGTGTCGGCCACTAGGGTCGCTAATCTTACTCACACAGCTACCTCATTGCGCCTCTTTTTTTCTTTGCGTCATGTGCTGTTTGGGGAGGGTTTTTTGGAAGGGACATCCTGCGTGACACTGCAGTGCCACTCCTAGATGGGCCCGGTGTTTGTGTCGGCCACTAGGGTCGCTTATCTTACTCACACAGCGACCTCGGTGCAAATTTTAGGACTAAAAATAATATTGTGAGGTGTGAGGTATTCAGAATAGACTGAAAATGAGTGTAAATTATGGTTTTTGAGGTTAATAATACTTTGGGATCAAAATGACCCCCAAATTCTATGATTTAAGCTGTTTTTTAGTGTTTTTTGAAAAAAACACCCGAATCCAAAACACACCCGAATCCGACAAAAAAAATTCGGTGAGGTTTTGCCAAAACGCGTTCGAACCCAAAACACGGCCGCGGAACCGAACCCAAAACCAAAACACAAAACCCGAAAAATTTCAGGCGCTCATCTCTAGTATACACTAGAGGTCTTTCCAAACCCCCTAATCCTAACATTGTAATTTGCTTTAGGGCGCACCTCCAATTAGTCTAGTGTTTCGTATTTTCACATTAAATACTTTTTCTTCTACGCTACTTCATGGCAGCCATAACCACTGGGATTGTATCCCTATTCCTAACTTTAGACAGGGAGTTTTCCTAAACCACTAGGACCCACCCACTATGGGTATATAACCGCACTCCACCCCTTCCTCCCTAGTCTTTTTCCTGTCTCCTACCTTGGCAGTAGGAGTTCCTGTACCATTTATTTTTCTGTTTAAATTATTATTATTATTTTTTCCAGGGCTTACCTCATGTTGTTCCTAGCTGATACGTCTCCTGGCAGCCGTGCTAGAAGAGGGTGGCTACCTGGGTGTTTGGCTAAGTGTGCTAGGGGCAGTCAAGTAAGTCCCCATATGTTCAGCTTAAGGTGTCCTCCTGTCAGCCCTTTGCTGTGGGTCCCCCATTTGCCGTTTTCCGCTGCCGTTGCCGCCGCTCTGCTGTGTGCTATGGGGCCTTCCAGTGAAGAGAATGTGTGCTGCTGCTGCAGAGGAAGTCCCTCTTCGGAAGGGCATGTGTGCAGTTTCCTGCCGGAGGTCCATCTGTTGAAGTGAATATATGTGCAGCAGTCCTCTTTAGGAAGGGGACGTACGCGACTTCCGCTGGAAGGTCCTGGCACTGAAGGGGAAGTGCGGTGGTGGGCGGAAGTGCTGGGGGGACGCAGTGGAGGCTGGCTGGCGGAAGTGCTGTTTGGCACCCGTCCCAGCTGATTGTGGGGGGCGGGCTGCACTGACGCCGCAGCCTTTTATAAGGCATGGAAATTTTGAATTAATGGCGCTGCACACAAGGAGTTAGGAAGCTCCTATGATTGCTGGGCTGGTTTTCTAAGCTTATCAGCAGAATGGAAAGAGAGCCTTCTCCCCAAAAGCCGGTCAGTGCCCTAAAGAGGTAAGTCCTCATAGAGGGCAGGTTGTTTATTTGTTGTTTATTTTGTTGCTGTGTGGTAGGATAGGTTGTAAGGTGTTTTATTTTGCTGTTTTAGTGTGTCTCCACCTAAGAAGAGGTTGTGTAAGAAAAGGCATAAGGACATGCAATGTGCAGCTTGTGACAAGATCTTTTCAGCTGCTGAAAATGTTAAATTCTGTGAGGAGTGTATGCAGAGTGAATCTCAGGAGACTGTGCAGTCTAAGCAAATAAGAGATTTAATGAGATGGATGAAGGAGTCTTTTGTTACCAAAGAGCAGCTCTCAGAATTCCAAGGGAATAAAAGGGCTAGGTCTCTGGATAGAATTGATTCAGTGGATGAGTCAGGTTCTCAGGATTTTGCTTATGATGATTATCAGGCTGCTTCTAGTGCTGAGTCGGTAGACGGCCAAGAAGAGGAGAAAAAGTTTAACTTGGAGCTGGTGGATAGTCTTCTGAAAGATATCTTTAAGACTATGAATTATAAAGTGCCTGAAGAGGAATGTAATGATGAGGATATTCTGTTCTGTGATAAAACCAAAAAGAACAGGGTCTTTCCAGTCCATAAGGCATTAAAAGATGTTGTGAGTAAGGAGTGGAAAAGCATTGATAAAAAGCTGGGTAATATTAAAAGGCTTGATCGTATGTTCCCAGTGGAAGATGAGCAGTTTACTAATTGGTGTGCAATCCCTAAAGTTGATGCTGCAGTCGCAGAGATGGTATCAAAAACCACCATTTTGTTAGAAGATGGCGCAGTCTTAAAAGATGGGATGGATAAACGCATGGAGAGTGCGTTAAAGAAATTGCATATGTCTTCAGCAATATCACTAAAATCCGGTGTGGCGGTAGCATCTGTTTCTAGAGCGTTGAGAGTCTGGGGGTCAATATTGTCAACTGATATAGAAGAAGGTATTTCGAGGCAGTATCTGCAAAGAAGTCTGACCATAATGTCCAAAGGGATCGAGTATCTCTGTGAGGCCTCTTTAGATGCTCTGGATTTTGCTGCAAAGTCTATGGCAGCAGGTGTGATGGCGAGGAGAGCTTTGTGGCTGCGTTCTTGGTCGGCAGATATGCACTCCAAGAATAGGTTGGTGTCCCTGCCATATGAAGGGTCTCTGTTGTTTGGAAATAAATTAGAGGCCATAATACAGAAAATGTCAGAAGGAAAATCGGCAAAACTTCCTCAGGACAGGAGGAATAGATTTCCAATACCATCCTCTAAACAGCAGTTTAAGGAGGCAAGAGGATATCGACCAGGTCGCTTTTATTCAGGAAGGTACTCCTCAGGTACCAATAGGCAGTCCTTTCGGCAGGCCTACAGGAGAGGTGGTCGAAGGGCATGACTGTCACAGGGTTCCGGTATCTTTCCCAGTGGGTGGCAGACTTCAGAAGTTTGCCGGCTGTTGGGTAGAGTCTATTCAGGATACGTGGGTAATAGATGTCGTATCCCAGGGATACCGGATAGAATTCTCAAAACTTCCCGTGTGGGACAAATTTCTAATTTCAGAGACACCAACTACAAATCTAGAGTTAAAAGCTATGGAGGACAGTTTAAGGAAACTGATCGAAGCAAAAGCTGTCGAGACTGTCCCGTTTTTGGAAAGAAACAGAGGTTTCTATTCGAGACTGTTTCTGGTGAGAAAACCTTCAGGCGAGTTCAGAACCATCTTAGATCTCAGACAGCTCAACGAGTATATAGAAACAATAAAGTTCCGTATGGAGACCCTAAAGTCTATCCTGTTAGGGGTGAGAGAGAGAGACTTTTTGGCTTCGGTAGACCTAAAGGACGCTTACTTCCACGTTCCAATTTGCAAGCAGCACAGGAAATATCTAAGGCTTTGTGTCCTCGGCAAACACTTTCAGTTCACTTGCCTTCCTTTCGGCCTAAAGTCATCTCCAAGGGTGTTCACCAAAGTTCTGATGTCGCTCATTGCTGTGATCAGAGGTCAAAAAGTAGCAATATGGTCATACCTGGACGACTTGCTGGTGTGCGGAGAGTCAATAGAGAAAGTAGACAAAGCATTAAGTGTGGCGCTACAAATTCTGCAAGAACATGGCTGGCTCATAAACTGGGAAAAAAGCAGACTAACGCCAAAGCAAAGAATACAGTTTCTGGGGGTACAGGTAGATACCCTCGATTATATGATAAGTCTTTCAGAGGAGAGGTGTCTAAAGCTTTAAGATCTGGCTACCCTCATAAAGGGATGCAACAGTGTGACGATTCGTCAGGGGATGCGTCTCTTGGGGATGATGGCGTCCTCCATAGATGTAGTCCCTTGGGCGAGATGGAGGATGAGAGATCTTCAGTTGGACATCCTGAGTTATATTCGGAAAGGATATTCTCTGAATTATCGTATAAAACTAGGCCGGAAAGCGAAAGAATCTTTGACCTGGTGGACGGACGAACGGCTGGTCAGCAGAAGGACGTCTCTGTCGGACCATCATGCTCTGGTTCTGACAACGGATGCGAGTACAACAGGTTGGGGTGCTCATCTGTTGCACAGAAATTGTCAGGGCACATGGAGCGAAGAGGAAGCACGTTTGTCTTCGAATCACAGGGAGATGAGAGCGGTGTGGAATGCCATACAGCAGTTTCAAAAACAACTTCAAGGAAAGCATCTCAAGGTTTTTTCAGACAATGTTTCCGTAGTGGCATATCTCAATCGCCAAGGAGGCACCAGGAGTCGAGTGCTGATGGAGGAAGTGTCAAAGATATTGAAATGGGCGGAATGCCATCTCAAAACTATAGCAGCTCTACATGTTCCAGGAGTAAACAATGTGGTGGCAGACTTCCTCAGTCGACAGGAGGTATTACCAGGAGAGTGGGAGCTGGACGATGTAGTTTTTCAGCAGATCGTACAACAGTTCGGAAGGCCTCAGGTAGATTTGATGGCCACACACGTCAATGCAAAAGTACCACTCTTTTTCTCCCGATATCATCTCCCAGGAACAGGGGGAGTGGATGCTTTCTCCCTTCCTTGGACGTTCAGACTGGCGTATGTGTTTCCCCCATTTCCTATGATTCCAAGGACTCTCAGGAAGATCTGGGAGGACAAGGCACAAGTAATAATAATTCTTCCCTACTGGCCGAAGAGGGTTTGGTTTCCTTTAGTGCTCAGGATGGCAGTGCAGGGTCCTTGGCGGTTGCCGTTGAAGAAGGATTTGCTGCATCAGGGGCCATTGTTGCATCCGAATCTGCAACAGCTTAATTTGACGGCGTGGAAATTGAGCGGCAGTTATTAAGAAATAGAGTTCTGTCCGAGCAAGTCCTCGATTTGCTTATCCAGGCAAGGAAAAAAGTATCCTCTAGTGTTTACTATAGGGTCTGGAAAAAGTTCATCTCATGGTCTGGATCAAGATTTAATCCATTAAAAGCAGAAACATCTCAAGTTTTACAATTCCTGTTTGAAGGCTTTGAGAAAGGATTGGCAGTGTCCACTATCAAGGTTCAGATATCGGCTCTGAGTATTCTGTTGGAACGGAGATTGTCTGAGGAAGACTTGGTCAAAAAGTTTTGTCAGGCAATCAAAAGAATAAGACCTCGAGTTAGGTCAACTCTTGCTCCTTGGGACTTAAATTTAGTTCTCAATTCTTTGATGCTGCCTCCGTTTGAGCCTCTGCAGGATATTTCGTTGAAGTTCTTAACTTGGAAAGTAGTGTTTCTGGTAGCCATCACAACGGCCAGAAGAGTTAGCGAATTACAGGCTCTGTGGTCGGAAGAACCTTATCTTAACTTTTTCCCGGATAAAATTGTTCTGAGAACTAATCCAGATTTTCTGCCAAAAGTTGTGTCGGAGTTTCACCTCAGTCAGGACGTCGTGTTACCATCTTTCTATCCGGATCCGCAGAATGAGGAGGAAGAAGCAATGCATAATTTAGATCTGATAAGGGCAGTTTCAATCTATATGGAAAGAGTTAAACAGTTCCGTAACACAAAACATCTGTTCGTGCTACACTCTGGTGTGAAGAAAGATGAAAAGCCTACAAAGCAGACCATTTCCAGGTGGATTACAGAGCTTTTGACATTTGTATATGAAAGAAGTGGTCGCAGAGTTCCAGAAGGTTTAAAGGCACACTCTACTAGGGCCATGGCAACTTCTTGGGCTAAGAAGGGTCGCGTGTCGGCGAAAGACATTTGCGCGGCTGCCACGTGGTCTTCAATTCATACATTCTCTACTCATTATGCATTAGATATTGTTGACACCCACTTTGGGAAGCAGGTCCTTCAAGGGGCTTTGCAATAAATAAGTATTATTTTCAGCATCAAAACAAGGCTTCCTGTGTATTACATTGCCCTCCCTATAACGAGCGTTGGTATATCCCAGTGGTTATGGCTGCCATGAAGTAGCGTAGAAGAAAGAAGCAAATTATACTTACCGATAATTTCATTTCTTCGAGATACTTCATGGCAGCCTACAAAATCCCTCCCTTATTGGGTTTCTCAGAGAGACTTGTCGTAGGAGACACTCAAAAGACTAGGGAGGAAGGGGTGGAGTGCGGTTATATACCCATAGTGGGTGGGTCCTAGTGGTTTAGGAAAACTCCCTGTCTAAAGTTAGGAATAGGGATACAATCCCAGTGGTTATGGCTGCCATGAAGTATCTCGAAGAAATGAAATTATCTGTAAGTATAATTTGCTTCTCTTGCATTGGTTGGTTAAAGATTAGATCGTATATTTTTCTAGATATAGCTGTGCATAGTCTACAAGGCTACATGCTTCTCCCCTAACTAGAGATGTGCAGCGGGTATTTTTCGTGTTTCATGTTTTGGTTTTGGATTCGGATCCGCAGTTGTGTTTTGGATACGGACGCATTTTGGTAAAACCACCCTTTCGGGTTTTGGATTCGGGTGATTTTTTTTTAAAAACCTCAAACAGCTAAAATCATAGAATTTGGGGGTAATTTTGATCCTATAGTATTAAGCTCAATAACCATAATTTCTACTCCTTTCCAGTCTATTCTGAACACCTCACACCTCACAATATTATTTTTAGTCCTAAAATTTGCATCAAGGTCCCTGGATGACTAAGCTAAGCGACCCAAGTGGGCGGCACAAACACCTGGCCCATCTAGGAGTGGCACTGCAGTGTCAGACAGGATGGCACTTAAAAAAATAGTCCCCAAACAGCACATGATGCAAAGATAAATAAAAAAAGAGGTGCAAGATGGAATTGTAGTGTGTCTCTCCTGCTCAGTGTCAGTTCTCAGTAGTATCCTCATCAGTGCTCAGTATCACTGCTCATTGTCTTGTGCTGCATTGTGGTGCTCAGTATACTAGAGTACATTACTAATAGTCCAGTGCTGCATCTGGCTGCTCAGTGTCAGTTCTAGTATCCTCATCAGTGCTCAGTATCACTGCTCATTGTCTTGTGCTGCATTGTGGTGCTCAGTACACTACAATACATTACTAATAGTCCAGTGCTGCATCTGGCTGCTCAGTGTCAGTTCTAGTATCCTCATCAGTGCTCCGTATCACTGCTTATTGTCTTCTGCTGCATTGTGGTGCTCAGTATACTATAGAACATTACTAATAGTCCAGTGCTGCATCTGGCTGCTCAGTGTCAGTTCTAGTAATCTCATCAGTGCTCCGTATCACTGCTCATTGTCTTGTGGTGCTCAGTATACTAGAGTACATTACTAATAGTCCAGTGCTGCATCTGGCTGCTCAGTGTCAGTTCTAGTATCCTCATCAGTGCTCAGTATCACTGCTCATTGTCTTGTGCTGCATTGTGGTGCTCAGTATACTACAGAACATTACTAATAGTCCAGTGCTGCATCTGGCTGCTCAGTGTCAGTTCTAGTAATCTCATCAGTGCTCCGTATCACTGCTCATTGTCTTGTGGTGCTCAGTATACTACAGTACATTACTAATACTCCAGTGTCTTGTGCCGCATATGGCTGCTGTAGGGTGCTGTGGTAGTGTCCTGTCACTGTGCATATGTCATCATTCCAGTCACAGTGATATCTGGTATCTATCTAGTGGTATCTAATTCCAGACATTACCACCGTCTAATTCCAGATATATTACTGGCATATAAATCCACACATTAAAAAATGGAGAACAAAAAGGTGGAGGGTAAAATAGGGAAAGATCAAGATCCACTTCCACCTAGTGCTGAAGCTGCTGCCACTAGTCAAGGCAGAGACAATTCAATGCCATCAACATTATGTAATGATTATATGATACATTATATATCATATCATTGTATGGTTGTAAAATACAACTTAAAAACTTTAATGAATAAATACATAAAGTAGCTTTTATGTAACCTTTTTAAACCTATTTGGTTAATGATTTTAAGATTTTAATCCCATGTTATATATCTGAGGGGGATGCAATCAATTGGTTGGCTGTCAGGATCCCGGCGGTCAGGATACCAATGCCAGAATCATGACTGCCAACAATGCCGACAGCCGTATTCCTAGCGTACAGGGGTTATTCCCACTCGTGAGTGTCCATGACACCCATAGAGTGAGAATAGAACCTGTAGCGGGTGCAGCGATCCCGCAAGGGAACTCTTAGCACTTGCCCTTACTGCCGGCATTCTGGCGGGTGGAATGCCGCTGTCGGGATCTTGACAGCCAGCATCCCACCAGCTGGTAAATAGTATGTAAGCCATCTGAGGCAACTCTTTGGCCCTTCCTAAAACATATTTACTCTTTCTATATGTGGGAGTAAAGGACGGCCTAGTCACAGATATAGGAGTGGATTAGGATGGAAATCCAACTCGAGAAATATCTGGAACCTAATGGGCCAGGGTCTTTTGCTGCAGTTGGGCCTGTAACAACATGCTAATGTCACCACACAGCCCCAGTGGCAGATTTATAGGTCTTGCCGCCCTTGGGCACAACAATATTGGCAGTCCCCCCCCCCCCCCCTTCCCCCACCACACACACACACACACACACACACACACACACACACACACACACACACACCTACATGCACCTTCTGAGGACCTTTGCAACACATTCCTCTTACTTCTACTTTCCTGATTGCATGGGCCTTGTGATCTCCCTGTGCTGTACAGAGGTCACATGACATGGATGCAAGTGATGATCACTCCCTTCCAGTGTGCTGTGCTTACCTTCAATGGCAGCACTGTGCACACATTCTCCATTTTTCCACAGCTCCTCTCTCTGCATTTGACATAGCAAGTCACACGCAGCACTCAGCACTCGTGAGACAGAGCAGCATGCGCAGGCTGGAGAGGAGAGCCGATGCTGTCCCCATAAATCAGGTACTGAACTAACTGGCGGTGCAACAACATTTGGTGTGCAGAGACTCTATATCAGCGGCAGCCTTTCTGTGTGCCTACAAAGACCCATTGGGCCCTAAGCACCCACTTGTGCTGCTTGGTGGGAAGACCGTTTTTGTAAGGTGGTACGGACAACGGCCTGGTGTGCCACCCCCAGGAGTTGCTTCATGTTCCTAATGGGAAATCCAGCACTGCACAGCCCTTCCCTGGTGTACATCTGTGCGTCCTAATGTCCAAAGACTGAGGCACCCACTGTCAGAATCTGTACTGCGCCTCTGTATGATCCCCATTGGGATGAATCAGCCACGTAACTCAAATGGAAAACAACCTCTACTGCACTCAACATCACCAGGGATTACAACCAGATCAGGATATTATGCTATATACCAGGGCTGGCCAAACCAGGCCTCGAGATCTACCAACAGTTCACATTTTCCAGACCACCTAGCTGGTGCACAGGTGTAGTCATTACTAATTAAGATGTGCTGCATTCATTCCTAACAGACCATTTCTCCAGGAGGCCTGGAAAACATGAACTGTTGGTAGATCTCGAGGACCGGTTTGGCCAGCCCTGCTACATACTATGCCCTAGTGGTGCTTACTATATAACACCTCCTACTGCGTTCCCCCTGGCAATGAGCATGACACCCAGAGGGTGAAACACCTGGCAATGAGCATGACACCCAGAACGTGAAACTCTTGGCATCGAGCAGTTATTGTAAAAGTTATTAGAAGCTTTACTGTAGGGCATAGTGTATCACAGATATTGTGGTGTGTGACATAATATGTTCCAAAGGTGATAAAGCTAAATATTTATCGTGTATATAACCCTTTATGAGGTCTAAGAACACTGTACGCTATCTACGTAAGAAGTACCGTAAGGGTACGCAAGTTGCGTATCGATCGCTTAGCCGTGATCGAGACGCTCAGGCGTCACGTTCACTCACGGCCAAGTGATCGCAGGCAGGCAGACTATTGGCTGTTGACTTATCGTAATGATTCGCTATAGCGTAGCAGCGCTCGGGACCACGAGGAGATCACCAGCGATGCAGACGCTCACAACGTTAAACCTTTATATCTATACCTTTAGTAATGAAATACACAGCAAACCTTAATGTAGAGACAATGTGTAAGTGCAACCTGGTGTAACCTGATTAACTACAAAGCTGCTTGAGCGTCACCGACGCTCTGTGAACACTTAACACTATGAGAAAATACACAGATACTTGTTTAGGGTCCAAAGCCTATTAAATGTATTATAACTAATATACTTGTAAAAAGGAATCACAGTACAAATGATACACTACAATATAACAGAGACTTCCTAACCAAATAACTACACTATAAATACAATACAATACAATACAATCTAATCAAGGGAAAATACGAGAGAAAGAGTAGAGAGAGAGAGAGAGAGAGAGAGATATAGAGATGAGAGAAATGGCTCACAGTAAGACAATATGATCACGGAGAAAACTTACGCACAAGGGGAACGATCGCATGCGCCTCGATATCCAGCTCCCGATTATCAGCAATGAGAACCGTTGAAGAGAGTGAAGTTGGATATGGTCGGCCTGCTATTTATGCCCCACACACAATACAATTCAATGGTCCCTACAATCTCATTGTTCATTGGACACAGGAATTCGGCTTCGCATTATAACAAAAGGTCATAGGTTGATTCATACAGGTGGGCTGTGACTATTTCCAACTGCTCAGGTGGGAGGGAAACTGGGTTTCCCGCCGCATGGGTAATAAAGTGCAAATAAAGTAAATGTTCATAAACTTCTTATGTCCATAACTATTCGCACGAGCGATTGATCTGCTTCAAACCAACACCGGAATATTTCTAATTAAATATTCTTCCGATGGATACTAAACACCACTGTATTACTCCTATCTGACCCTTCGTATCAAACAAAGAGGGATTCCTCTGTTCATAAACATTCTATATTAACCAAACTTTCAGAATCTATCAAAGGGACCATGATCTACAAAATACATTAATTGTGGAAATATGTAACGATTGGGTCGCACGCTACGACTACATACTCCTTACCGTAAATACGCATACCGATGCGAGCGGGTGCACGCATCAGCGGGTATGCGCTATCACGGGAAAGCGCACGCATGCGCAGCGCGGACCTGTGTGAGGTGCAAATATGGTAGTGTGCATAGAGATATTTTTCTGACTTTGACAGTCCACCCTTTGGCAGTCAATAATAACTGCCACTTCCTGAAAACATTTCAAAAGGAGAAAAATATATATCAGGGGTTAATTCATTTCCATGGTTGGGTGAGGGAGGAGAGAGGAGTAGGTGTGAAGAGGGTATGACCTAGTGTGATAGCAGAAGCATGTGTGTATGAGTCCATGTTTGGGGGGTCATGTATCATCGTGCCGTACGTGTTGTAAATCAAGCTTCGAGGTATTGCGAAGTATACATTTGAATTCCTTCTTATCCCGTGGTACAGGTCTGTGGATGGGCTGTCAAACTTTACCGAGCTCTTTTCGGATTTTGAACAAAATGGGGAGCACATTTTAGTTGATGATACATGAATGGGGGAATATGTGATTGCTGATATCTGTGCCTGTATTCCCTATACTATGTGTGTCATTACCTGAGGGTTGTAGAAATGAAGAAAAGACATAATTACGGTAAATGCGGTGGTATTCTATGTCAGGTAAATGTACATCTGTCGTCGAAGTTTTGTTCGGTATCAGTTGAAAGTCGTCTTCTTTGCGCTGTTTTGCTCCTTAGGCGTGAGCAATAAGCTTTGTCAGTGCCATTAGATTTACAAAAAATGTTGGGCTAGCGTGAGTTTAAAAATACTAGGGAAACTGGGGATCCATGGCAAAGTTCATCAAATGTCCATTTCTCAAGTGGTCAAAACTCCGTCTTTGGTCCATCCGTTGTCTGTATACATATCGTCAACTTCCTCGTCCAAGGGGGTCTTTTTATCTTGGAGAAAAGCAGAAAAACAGGTGAAAGAAACGGACCGTATAATCGCATTTTCATCACATCCTGGTTTCTATCATTGGGTCATAAATCAAATCCAGGTTAATTACAGTTTCCTCACTCCTCAAGCTCATCACTCTTGTACTTTGTTTGCACTTCATTAAAGCTTGCCCGCATCTAAATATCAATCCAATAAATATAACAACACCCAAAATACATAGAAGAAACTTCCCAACATCCATTATGACTCCTTGAGCCCAGTCTCCTAAACCGGAGAACCAATTTCGCGGGTTCAACCATGACACCCAACCAGTCAGCTCATTACCTACAGCAGCAAGAGTGAGATTGTGTTTTCGGCGAAATTCCCACTTCAATTGGAGAATATCGTCCATCTTTTGGTCTATGACCTCGACCGGATCCTCGGTGCTATTCGTGATATACGTGCAACACTTCACGCCGTACTGTGTTGCCAATGTAACACAATATCCGCCTGTCACTGCTGTGAGGTAATTAAGAACCATTCTATGCTGTACCAGTTCTGTTTTATAAGCTTGGAGTTCTCTTCCAGTGTATCTAAACGTGTCATCATACATTTCAGTGATATTATCTAACAAATTGGCGAGTGCGGAAATGTATCTATAATTCATCACTCCTCGAGCGGTGCGAGTGAAATCTAACGCCACCAGAACCTGAATCCCGGTGGATTCATGGATCAGATCAGAGGCCGGATGCTCTAACCTTTCTGACAGTTGTCTTTTAACGAGGTGCTCGTAATGAGTGTGAGTATAAGGAGCTTGGGCACCACGGTGTATGTCTTTCATTTTATCATGAGTTACAGTCATTACTTCAGGCAATACTCTTCCAATATAACACAATCCTTCAGAGTTTGGGGCAAGCCACTTGTACGCCTTTCTCCCGCATATGAAATATGCATCATCGGGGAGAACATATGGGACGGAGAAGGACATGACCATATTACAAACCTTCCAGGTGAAATCTCCTAGCCCTAATTCTTCCATCTGCTTAATGCACGTATCAGGTTGTACGATATGTGCACAGTATCCTGGTGATACTTCTCCAACTCTAGTAATCCTATTTCCTAGGGTGCATCTATACCGGAAAGATTTTCCTCTACTGGCTATGTGGCGTACAAGCTCTGTATCTGTAGGCATTCTATCTGCTCTATGTGAAAAGGTCATGGTGTGGTTACTCCATGATACTTCCCAATTTCCCGGCTTTCTGGGATTGGAGATGTTAAAACATAATAGGGACCTATCCACGTGGTATTGGTGGAGCTTCAAACTAGGAGGGCTGGAGATATTAAACCTCCGGTCCACCGGTCTCCCACCATTTAACTCAAGTACCTCCCCTATCGTTAAAGGAAATGGTACTAGCCCTGATTTGCTATGACCCTGAGGTACTTGAGAGCATACCCAACAATCTGTTTTGTTTAATACATTACCCACTAAGGAGTGATAATCACTTAATGGATGTCGGTCCATATGGATATTAAAACTGGATTGGCATTTCTTAATGCACCCATCTTCAATGACATTGTTACAGAGCCTACAGATACAATTTTCTTCAGCTAACAATCCGTCACAATTTCTTCTATGGTCAATGCTATCGGATCGTTTTCTGATACTCACCTTTGCTTGTTGGTTAGGTTGATCTTGGAAAACTACGCCTCCATCTTTATCATCAGAACTCATTCCAGAACCTCTATCGACCTCCATGGTACTCTCGCCGGAACAGACTGCTCTGGTCAACATCATGGTCAACAGGAAAATCCGGATCACAGTCTCTTGGGGCAAGTCCATCTTTGAGGAGGAGACGAAGAAGAATGAGAAGGAGGAAAAATACATTTGAGGGAGAGGGGATGGGAAGTGGAGAAAAACAATAAAAGGGAGTGGGGAGTCGACAACAGCTCTCGGTCTTCAAGGCTCAGGTGCCGCCTCAGTCCTCCTGGAACAGACACTCCAGTGATACAACCTCTACCGTCTGTTCCTTATCACGGGACTTCTCTGGATCAGCAACCTTCTTGCAGTGGGATGAATGGACCCAAGTCTCTCTCTCAGCAACCTTCAATGCCGTAGTGCTAGTCAATAAGACCTGGTATGGTCCTTCCCATCTGTCAATAAGGCAACCTGAGCGTAGAAAATTCCGTATCATTACATAATCCCCAGGTTCAATGTCATGACAATTACTATCAGGTAGATCAGGAATCACCAACTTCAGATTATCATTTTGATTCCTTAACTGTTTACTCATGTTAATCAAGTACTTTACAGTTACTTCATTGTTACATTTCAAATCATCCTGAGGGTTAATCATGACATGCGGTTGTCGACCAAATAAGATTTCAAAGGGGGACAGATTAAGAGGGGACCTGGGAGTGGTTCTGATGCTGTACAGTACAATGGGTAAAGCTTCTGGCCATGTCAATCCTGTCTCTGCCATCACTTTACTCAATTTATTTTTAATAGTGCTGTTCACTCTTTCGACCTTCGCACTCGCCTGTGGACGGTACGGAGTGTGCAGCTTGCTATCAATTCCCATCAACTTACACATTCCTTGAAAGACATCACCTGTAAAATGGGTACCCCTATCACTTTCGATTATTCTAGGGATACCATATCTACATACAAATTCCTGCACAATTTTCTTAGCAGTAAACATAGCGGTATTTGTAGCTGCAGGAAATGCTTCGACCCAATTCGAGAAAACATCTATACAAACAAGTACATATTTCAAATTCCGACAAGGGGGTAATTGAATGAAGTCAATTTGTATTACCTGGAAAGGGCCGCCGGCAGGTGGGATATGGGATGGTTCTGTAGGTATTGCCTTTCCAATATTCTTTCTCAAACAGGTAAGGCATGACATTGCTCTTTTACTCGCATGAGAGGAGAATCCTGGGGCGCACCAATAGGCTCTTACCAATTTGCACATCCCCTCCTTGCCTAGATGAGTCAGCCCGTGAGCTGCTTCAGCCAGACATGGAAGATATGCTCTGGGGGCCACTGGTTTACCATGTCCATCCGTCCAGAGTCCTGAGGACTCTTGGCCACATCCCTTTGCCTTCCAGACTGCCTTTTCCTGTGTGGAACACAAATTTTGCATTTCACACAACTTCTGTGTGTTAATGGTATTAAATACCATTAATTGTGTGGTGTCTGTCTGTATGGGGGTAGCAGCTGCTAACTTAGCAGCTTCGTCTGCTCGGCTGTTACCAAGTGATACCGGGTCTTGGCTATATGTGTGTGCTTTACATTTGATAACAGCCACTCTGTCGGGTTCCTGTATCGCTGTTAGAAGCCTTTTTATGTGAGCTGCATGCGCTACCGGTGTACCAGCTGCCGTCATGAAATTTCTGAGGCGCCATAGGGCTCCGAAATCATGGACTACCCCGAATGCGTATCTAGAATCGGTGTAGATATTGGCTGACTTACCCTTAGCCAATTCACATGCTCTGGTTAGGGCGACCAGTTCAGCAACCTGGGCTGAGTGAGGTGGGCCTAGCGGTTCCGCTTCTATGGTGTCTTGGTCATCTACGACTGCGTATCCAGTACACAAGTCTCCCGAGTCTGACTGTCTGTGACAACTACCGTCCGTGTAGAACGTGAGTTCTGCATCTTCCAGTGGGTTGTCACTGATGTCAGGCCTTGCGGTAAAATTTTGGGTCAAATATTCCATACAATCATGTGTATCTTCCTTTGTATTAAATCCTCCTTCCCCAGCACTCTCACCTTCCACCCTTTGTGCCTGACCAGGCACACCTGGGAGATATGTTGCAGGATTTAATGCACTGCATCTCCTTATGGTGATGTTTACGGGGGCCATTAGTGCCAATTCCCATCTTGTAAACCTCGCTGATGAGACGTGTCTGGTTTGGGCAGAATTCAATAAGGCTGATACTGCATGTGGCGTATGGATTGTGAGGTTGTGGCCTAGCACGACATCTTCGCTTTTTGTCACTAGCAATGCTATCGCAGCAACGCTTCGCAAGCATGTGGGGAGGGATCGCGCTACCGTATCTAGCTGAGCGCTGTAGTATGCAACTGGCCTGCTGGCATCACCGTGTTTTTGGGTTAGTACACCTGCTGCGCAACCAGCACTTTCTGTTCCGTATAGTTCAAAGGGTTTCCCATAGTCTGGCATACCTAGCGCTGGCGCCTGCGTTAGGCACTGTTTGAGTCTCTCAAATGCTGTTTCGGACTCGTCTGTATGCGAAATCCTATCAGGTTTGTTTGAGGAGACCATTTCCTGCAAAGGTAACGCTAAAATGGAAAACCCTGGGATCCAATTACGGCAATACCCACACATTCCTAAAAACGTTCTAATCTGTTGCTGGGTTTGTGGCAGGGTCATGTCTCTAATTGCTTGGATTCTATCAGCGGTCAGGTGTCTCAGTCCTTGTGTTAGACAGTGTCCCAAATATTTTACCTTAGTTTGGCATAATTGCAACTTGTCTTTGGACACCTTGTGTCCGGTGTCTGAAAGATGAAACAGGAGCTGTTTCGTATCCTTCAGAGATGCTTCCAGTGAATCTGAACACAGTAATAAATCGTCCACATACTGTATCAATACTGATCCACTGTCTGGTTGAAAAGACTGTAAACAATCATGCAAAGCCTGAGAAAATATACTTGGACTATCTATGAAACCTTGGGGTAATCGAGTCCACGTGTATTGGACTCCTCTGTATGTGAATGCAAACAAATATTGGCTGTCAGGGTGCAGAGGTACCGAAAAGAAAGCGGAGCAGAGGTCAATAACAGTGAAAAATTTGGCAGTGGGAGGGATTTGCATTAGGATGACAGCTGGATTTGGCACTACGGGGAACTGACTCTCAACTATTTTGTTAATCCCCCTTAGATCCTGCACTAGCCTGTAACCCCTCCCCCCACTCTTCTTAACAGGGAAGATGGGACTATTGGCAGTGCTGGACGTTCTTACCAGAATGCCCTGTTGTAGCAAGCGCTCTATTACTGGGTAAACTCCTAACTCCACCTCTGGCTTCAGAGGATACTGTGGGATTTTTGGAGCTATCCTACCATCTTTTACTTGTACAACTACTGGAGCTACGTTTGCCATTAATCCAGTGTCCTGTCCGTCTTTTGTCCAAAGTGACTCTGGTATCTGAGATGTCATCTCTTCTATTTGGGATGGATTCCTATTTGTCATAATGGTATGTGACATTAATTTTGATGGGGAGTCTAACATGTCTCGTACTTCCTGAGCGTGTTTCTCAGGTATGTCCAAGAATACACCTTCAGGAGTACAATAAATGACGCACCCCATTTTACACAGTAAGTCTCTTCCCAGGAGATTGGTTGGTGCCGATGCAGCCAGCAAAAAGGAATGCTTGGTATGCAAAGGCCCTATTGTAATCTCGGCTGGTTTGCTAACAGGGTAGTGCTGGACTACTCCTGTTACTCCCATGGCTGGAATTGTCCTACCAGTGGTTCTCATGCCCACTGTCGAATTTATCACTGACTTGGCCGCCCCTGTGTCTACAAGAAAGTTTAAAGTTTTACCAGCTACATTGATTGCGACCTCGGGTTCACTTTCAAGGTTGGCAATCAATTTCACTGGCTGCAGATAACAGGTATGGCCACACCCCTATTGGGTATGGTGACCTCCCTGAATCCCGCTGGCAGCAACTATTTGTGAGGGAGATAGTTGGGAACTACCAGAGGCATGCCAGTCTCTGTTTGGGGGATATCTTTTTGTTTCCCCTGTATGTGGCTCATAACTCCGTTTCTGCGGACCTTGCTCCCAATGTCGTGTGTCGTGTCGTTGTCTAGGGGGTTGGTATGTGTTTCGTGAATTCTTTACTCTACAATCTCGTGCCATGTGTCCCTGTTTGTGACAAGAATAACAAGTAACCATACTTGACTTACCCACAGGATTTGGTGATACAAACAAAGGCTGCCTTGTGGTCAGAGCCTGTATACTTACTGACATTAATTTATCACCTTGTTGTTCCCTGTGTCTGATGATGTTTCTGTCGTGATCAATAGCAGCCTCTCTCAAAGTAGCCACAGACAGACCTCGCCAACATGGTTGCGTGGTCTGTACCCTAGTCTTCAATGACTCTTTTAAACCATCCATCAGTACCGATACTGCTACTTCCCGATGGTTTGTGTCTGTTTTAATGTCCTCTATACCTGTGTATTTTGCCATTTCTAATAATGCTCTGTGAAAATACTCTGCAGCTGTCTCTGACTCCTTCTGTTTAATGGAGAATATCTTATTCCATTTAGCTACTGCTGGGAAATACTCTTTTAGCTGCAAGTTTATTCTTTTCACATTATCTTGGTTGTACACATCTGTAAGAGGTACATCATGACCTAGTCCGCAATCAGCTAAAAATTGAGTTGCGTCGACATTTGAGGGTAAACATGCTCTCAGCAATATCTGCCAGTCTTTATTGTTGGGCTCTACAGTGTTACCTAAGTCTCTGATGTATTTTTGACTGGCAACTAAGTCTTTTCTAGGGTCAGGAAATTCAGACACTATGGTCCTTAATTCCATTCGGGAAAATGGAGTGTACATGGCAATGTTCCTAATGGGAGTGGCTCCTGATGCGTCTGTTTTCCCATTTGGCACTGCTATTACTCTAACAGGTGTAATTCTAACAACCTCATTCTGTGTAGATTCTACAGGCTGTGGTGAAATAGTTTCAGCATAATGCATGGTGCCGTACTTACCAGTTGATACGACCTCACCTATCCCTCCGCTAGGGGCCTTTACTAATCTCGTGGGTGGAGCTGTGCCTACTGTGGTCTCTGCTATGGTGGCTGCTAGAGAGAGCGCTGAAATCGTTGCCGCTTCGTCCTCTTGATCACACTCCTGAGGAAAGTTCAAAACAGGGTACAACTTGCACGGGTTAATACTTGCATGGGTTAATGGGTTAACATTATCATTAACATTTACACAGTTACTAAGTGATTTTGTGTTACCCCTTAGTGCGTCTTTCTCCGTAATCAACTTCTCTCCTGATATATATGGTGGCGGCGGGGCCGTGGCAATTAGTTTTCTGTTAGAGCCAGATCCCGCCGCCTGAGCCAAACCTCTCTGTATCTCACCTTCCTGTTGCCACAACTGTAAATAATCATAATGCTGAATTCGTCTCTTTGTTGATTTTATGAGACATATCCTCCTCCTTAAATTTTGTAACACCTCTGAGCTGAAGCTCCCTATTCTTGGGAATTTCTCCCCGTCATGCACAGTCATTCTCTCCCATTCATCACATAAAGTTTCTGTGTGACTTCCATATTTCTCACACATGATATACCTGGCCAACCCAATTGGCCGGACCACTGAATCAACCCGAACCGAGGTTGATCGCCCCCTACCTGAACAAGTGGCCCCCATAGTTCGAAAGTGTTGCTTTATTTAGCCAACCCTTTACGAAAAACCAAATGCCAACAATAGGCTGACGGTGGCGGTTTACCGAGTACCCCACTCACTCGCCCACGCCGACCTATACGACCTGATCACACCGATATGGTGCTGGCGTACTCGACCTAGGGCCCCTGCGACCTGAACCTCTATTTACTGGAACCTGTGAGGGTTATCCGAAGAACACTTACTCTTTCCAGTAACTATTGGTTGCTGGATAGTTCCTGAGTGAGCAGCGAACTTCCCTTAAAATAAAAAAAATTACACAAATCACGTTAGAGTGTACAGATAGCGTTTGTGACCCCTTTACTCTAATGGTACTAGGTCAGATTACTAACTACTGCACACACTTACGTGCGGTCCAGTCGTTCAGTACACAAACAACTAAGCTTATGTACGGAAAGACCAATGGAATCGAAACTTACGACTGCGAATTCCTTCAGCCAGAGCTTATATGGCCTATATGGGTGTTGCACCAACCCTTTTCGGTGTTGTGCCTGTGAACTGTATAGCGGACTTCCTTGTCGGCTGTACCTGGACCTCCTGGTCTGTTATGACCTCCTGGTCTTGTTACAGTATGACCTCCTGGTCTGCTATACTCTAATGCTCAAAATTGTATATTTAACCAGAGATGCCTCCCTAGCCACCGTGCACGTCACTTACACGCATGTACCTCACGAGTACTCGACTTTTCTTGTGGTTCAACCTTTAAAAATTGTAAAAACACTCACTCATCACATGTACACTTTTGTTTCTATTTCTATTTCTGCGCAGAAATTTTCTTTAGCCCAGCTGTGTTACCAATTAGGAGCAGGATCTGTCAAACTAAATTTCAGACTTTCCAAAAATAGACTTGCGTTATTTATCGCCTTTTGCGCTATTTACCGCTTAGCGCTAACTATCGCCTTTGCGTTAATTATCGCTTTGCGCTAAAATTCAACTTTTCGTGATTTGAGCTACGTGGGCGTAACCGGACGCTCCGTTGCGTAATGTACGCTGCGTGTGTCGGCCTTTGGATTGCGTACGCTAGTCTTTGTTAGAGACACGTGTACGCAATGCAAAGATCCACCGTAACACAATATACTTTTATCAATGTAGACGATCCCTGGTCATCTACCACACAACACACTGACTTCGCCTTATCTCCCAGGCAAAACTGTGTGTTTGTCTATCTTTTAACTATATTACCTTTACTCTTAAACTATGAAATAACGGCAAATCTTTTTTTAGCACTTCTATCGACTATAAAACTGGCAGACAGGAGAGTGATATACGAAAATGAAAAAGAAAAAGAAATGCAGATATATATGTGTGCGTGCGTGTGTACGCAAGACAGAAAAATACAGTTTTAAAAGACACTAGCGTTTTGTTCTTACCTCCGGTTCCCGGATTCCTTCAGCACTCTTTTATCTAAGCGAAGCAGACGCTTATCCCATCAGCACTACGAGACAACCTCCCGCCCTTTGCTGAGGGATAATGTCTGCTGATCTACCTAGTGCAGATATGTGAAGGACAGGACGAGCCGCCAATTGATAAAGCTAAATATTTATCGTGTATATAACCCTTTATGAGGTCTAAGAACACTGTACGCTATCTACGTAAGAAGTACCGTAAGGGTACGCAAGTTGCGTATCGATCGCTTAGCCGTGATCGAGACGCTCAGGCGTCACGTTCACTCACGGCCAAGTGATCGCAGGCAGGCAGACTATTGGCTGTTGACTTATCGTAATGATTCGCTATAGCGTAGCAGCGCTCGGGACCACGAGGAGATCACCAGCGATGCAGACGCTCACAACGTTAAACCTTTATATCTATACCTTTAGTAATGAAATACACAGCAAACCTTAATGTAGAGACAATGTGTAAGTGCAACCTGGTGTAACCTGATTAACTACAAAGCTGCTTGAGCGTCACCGACGCTCTGTGAACACTTAACACTATGAGAAAATACACAGATACTTGTTTAGGGTCCAAAGCCTATTAAATGTATTATAACTAATATACTTGTAAAAAGGAATCACAGTACAAATGATACACTACAATATAACAGAGACTTCCTAACCAAATAACTACACTATAAATACAATACAATACAATACAATCTAATCAAGGGAAAATACGAGAGAAAGAGTAGAGAGAGAGAGAGAGAGAGAGAGATATAGAGATGAGAGAAATGGCTCACAGTAAGACAATATGATCACGGAGAAAACTTACGCACAAGGGGAACGATCGCATGCGCCTCGATATCCAGCTCCCGATTATCAGCAATGAGAACCGTTGAAGAGAGTGAAGTTGGATATGGTCGGCCTGCTATTTATGCCCCACACACAATACAATTCAATGGTCCCTACAATCTCATTGTTCATTGGACACAGGAATTCGGCTTCGCATTATAACAAAAGGTCATAGGTTGATTCATACAGGTGGGCTGTGACTATTTCCAACTGCTCAGGTGGGAGGGAAACTGGGTTTCCCGCCGCATGGGTAATAAAGTGCAAATAAAGTAAATGTTCATAAACTTCTTATGTCCATAACTATTCGCACGAGCGATTGATCTGCTTCAAACCAACACCGGAATATTTCTAATTAAATATTCTTCCGATGGATACTAAACACCACTGTATTACTCCTATCTGACCCTTCGTATCAAACAAAGAGGGATTCCTCTGTTCATAAACATTCTATATTAACCAAACTTTCAGAATCTATCAAAGGGACCATGATCTACAAAATACATTAATTGTGGAAATATGTAACGATTGGGTCGCACGCTACGACTACATACTCCTTACCGTAAATACGCATACCGATGCGAGCGGGTGCACGCATCAGCGGGTATGCGCTATCACGGGAAAGCGCACGCATGCGCAGCGCGGACCTGTATGAGGTGCAAATATGGTAGTGTGCATAGAGATATTTTTCTGACTTTGACAAAGGGCATTAATGTGTGGGGCTTAACATGGTGGAAATTACTGTACTTTTTTCCCTGTGGTGGCCGAGGTCTGTTGGTGTAGGGTCAAAAACAGGGGTGTAAGGTAGTCTTTTCCTGTAAGGCTACGCCCATTTTATGCAGACCATGCCCATTTTTGCGAGGTCACGCCCCCCCATCCCGTCGGGAGCTGCCCCTGCAGTTTTCTGTAAGCATCTGCTTCGTTATGATGATCAACAAGTCACAAGGGAAAACACTCAGGGCTGGAGGCGTAGATCTTAGGACCAGCTGCTATCAGCATGACAGAAGTGTCACTATCACTGGTGACACCCAGAGAGGCGGCAAGGGAAATTGTAATACAGTGCACGCAGATAAGCAGCGCAATGGTAAAAAGGAGGCATGGTCTCATAGGTAGGGGCGTGGCCTGGTGGCCTGAATCTCCATTTTGTCGCTCCGGGGGTCCTGGGGGTTGCGGGCTGCTGCCATCGACTAGTGTGTGAGCGGTGCTGGCTCCTGCACAGTGACAGAAACTGGGTGTTGCATGTTATGTCACAGTGCAACACCCAGCTCCTGTCACTGAAGAGGAGCCAGCACTTTGGTGTCACCCCTCTTTGCGGGTGACACTCGGGTGTGGGCCGCAACCCCGTTGTGATGCCACTGACCCATGGGAAGCTTTACGTGGCTTACCCTTGTGTTAGTAGCCCCAAGCATCTTTTGTGTTAGTCCCTGAAGAAAAACTGCAAATATTGTTTACAAATTAATTTTGTAATCAATGGGCCTAATTCAGTAAGGATTGCAAATTCTGCTAAGTAACAGAATTTGCAATCCTTTGGTTCACATGCTGGGGCCACCCATCACAGGGCATGGCCACCCAGCATGCCACCTCCCTTCTTGACCACGCTGAAATTGCAGTCTCAGTGCAGTTCAGCGTGATCATAAAAAATGGGATAGCCTCCTGCTGGTGCAGACTGTATGTGCGCGCAGGAAGCCGCCACCATTTTTGTGATCGCAGCGGCTGCATGTGATGTCATGCAGCTGCTCTGACCACGCCCCCTGTTTCTCCGTTGCCGACCCCATTTTGAAGCCTTGCCCCCGCACCGCTCCATCTCCGACTTGGAAATGGAGTGTTGCTGCCCCCCCCCCGCCCCGATTGACAGGCAGAGGCGATCGCATTCTCTGCGGGGTGCCGCAGAGAATGCAGGCGCATGCGTATGCTCGTAGCAATTTTTGCAGTTGGATCGCTTATTGCGATTGCAATCCGACCTGAATCAGGCCCTATTACCTATCACAATATTAGATACCACTAAGGGAGCAAAACTGCGGGCAAACGCTAGTAATACAAATATTCAGTTGTGAATGTAAGTTTTAAATAATAAGTGAAATCACATTTCCCTTAGGTCAGTCATGTAAAAAGACAGCAAGGGCCTCAAACCAGAAATAACCAGACTTAGCTGGTCTGGTGGGGTGTGTGAGTTTATGCTGTGATGTCATAATGGCAACTGCCTATACAGGGCGCTGCTGTTGCTGTCTCTTGCATATGTTTCCTTGCATAGCACACTGGTAGAAGGTTAGTGACTGAACAAAGATAAGATCAGCTTAATTCAAATCGTCAGCAGACTTTTAGCATGACTATTATAATATATGACTTATGACCTTGGGGATAGAATAGTATTGGATAAAAACAAAATCTCACACCTACTGGGACAGTACCATTACTTAACAATTACAAGTGGCTACAAATGGGCCATTGGAGATATTTGAAGAGCGTTGTCTAGATGGACCTATTATGTTCCTAAGTAAATCTTTTATGTGCGGCTGCAGGGGCAAACGCAGGATTTAGTAAGGGGGGTTTCCGTGTGTATGTGTGTGCAGAAAATGTGTGTGTGTGTGTGTGTGTGTGTGTGTGTATATATATATATATATATATATATATATATGTGTGTATATATATATATATATACTGTGTACATATATATTGTGTGTGTGTATATATATATATATATATATATATATATATATATATATACACACACACACACACACACTTTTTTTGCACACACATACACACACACACACACACACGCATATATATATATATATATATAGATATATATATATATATATAGTGCCTTCCGATGTAAATTTAAAGTAGATTGCAGTGGTGATGGCACTCACAGTCATACAAGAAACGTGATATTAAATGCTTCTACGTTTTGTTTTTATTAAACTGTTGTCAGGAATCCAGACATTGAAAAGGTCTTACATTAAATGTTAAAGTATGCGAAAATGTATTTAAGGTGTATTTAATGTTTGGATTCCTGACAACAGTTTTTTAATAAAACCAAAACATAGGGGTATATTTACTAACATTTGTAATTTTCGGAAAAAGGTCAAAGTTCAATCACGAATGACATTGAAAGTGTAAAATTGCAACTTTTTGAATTTATTACGACTAATTTACTAAGCTGACGTATTCTGCATTTTCATTTGTTCCGATGTCGATGTCATTCGTGTTTTTTTTTCTTCATTTTTTACGGCAGTGATTAGCAAAACACTGCCGACTTTTTCAAAATGAATCTCGGCCGGATCTGTGTGATCCGTGCTGGGGTTCATTTTTTTTTTTTTTTAAACTAAACAGTGTAAAATCTCTAAAAAAAATTGCGTGGGGTCACCCCTCCTAAGCATAACCAGCCTCGGGCTCTTTGAGCCGATCTGTCACAACTGAGGGCCTGAGCTGACGGGAGGCAGCCTCAGTTGTAGGGGCTGAGATGTACCGGAACCTGGGAGGTTGTATCAGACCCCTGGACATGTAAGTAACATGAATAATAACTGCCCGAAGGCGTGACCACGACAACTTAGATAAAAGTCAATGATGTTTATTATGACAACTCCGCATCACAGCAGCAATAAAAGAAAACGTAAAAGTCAGCAAAGAATAAATACAGTTCCTGAGTACTACAGCATGGCAGGAGCCACAGGGCACTGGTAGTGTGAGATAGTTCTTATGATCTTCTAGATGGAAAGTCCTTACCAGGCCCGGCTGTAGCAATGGAGATAACCCAGGATTGTACCAGCTGGTGTTCCAGGAAGAGCTGGGTTGCTGAAGGTAAAACAGCTGCTGTGGATACTGGCTGGAACCAGACTGTTGTTAGCACGGAGTGGATACTGGCTGGAACCAGTTAAATAATAAATGAACTTTGGGAGCGATGAAATGTGAACTGAAATGTAGAACTTGAGAGCGGAGAAATAATAATTCCGGTGGAGAGTGGTAAAGTGTAGAAAGGACACCGGCCCTTTAAGGGAAGCTGTACTCTGCTGGAAGCTGAGGCTGGAAGCAGGTAGTGTTGTAGCTGGAAACAGATGAATCCACAATGGATTGGAGAGTCAGGCTACACCGCAGGTGGAATGCTGGTGCGGGTCTCTATGGTGGAAGTCTTGAGACAGGAGCTGGAACCTGGAAGACAATCATAGAAGAGAGACAAACAGGAACTAGGTTTGACAACCAAAGCACTGACGTCTTCCTTGCTCAGGTACAGCTTACTTATACCTGCAGCAAGGAAGGGGTTGGCTAGGCAATTATGCAAATCAACAACACAGACAGCAGATTGGTGGAAATGATCAGATGACAGAATCCAAGATGGCTGCGCCCATGCAGACACTTGGAGGGAAGTTTGGTTTGTAATCCATGTGGTCTGGGAAACAGTAATGGCGGCGCCGGCCACTGGAGACAGGAGACGCCAGGCTGATAGATGCACATTTAACCACGCGGGCACAGCGGAGGCCGCGGCTGATGAAAAGACCACTCTGCATGTGGAAACTCAGGAACAGCGGAATCCGGTCCTGGAACGCTGAGCCCGCCTTAGGAGGCATCTGAAGGGTAAGTAATGGCGTCCAGATACCCGGATCGTGACAGCACCCCCCCCTTTAGGAGTGGCCCCAGGACACTTCTTAGGCTTTAAAGGAAACTTTGCGTGGAAATTTCGGACCAAGGCAGGAGCATGGACGTCAGAGGCATTGGTCCAAGAGCGTTCTTCAGGACCATAGCCCTTCCAGTCAATGAGATACTGAAGTTGACCGTAACGGTGACGTGAGTCCAGGATCTTGGCCACTTCATACTCAACGCCTCGTTGAGTTTGGACTTTCGGAGTTGGTGGAAGTGAGGAATGAAACCGATTCAAGATTAGCGGTTTCAACAGGGAAACATGGAATGTCCTGGGTATTTTTAAGAAGGGAGGTAACTGGAGTCTGTAAGCAACAGGATTGATGACTTGATCAATTTTAAAAGGACCGATGTAGCGAGGTGCAAACTTCATACTGGGAACTCTTAACCTCAAATTCTTCGTGGATAACCATACCCGATCACCCACCTTGAGAGCAGGAACTGCTCGACGCTTCTTATCCGCAAACTTCTTGTACCTGAACGATGCCTTGAGCAGAGCTGATCGTACGCTCTTCCAGATATTGGCAAACTGATGCAAGGTGATATCCACTGCGGGAACAGAAGTTGCTGGAAGCGGTTGGAACTCAGGGACTTTAGGGTGGAATCCAAAGTTGGTGAAGAATGGTGTTGAGGAAGATGAAGAATGATACTGGTTGTTATGACAGAACTCGGCCCAGGGAAGTAATTGAACCCAGTCATCTTGAGAGGAGGACACATAGATGCGGAGGAAGGCCTCCAAGTCCTGATTCACCCTCTCAGTTTGACCATTGGTCTGAGGATGGTAAGCCGTGGAAAACTTTAACTTGACTTGGAGGACTTGACATAAACTTCGCCAGAATTTGGCTGTGAATTGAACTCCTCGATCTGAGATAATTTCTTCTGGAAGACCGTGGAGTCGGAAGATCTCTTGTATGAATACTTGAGCCAACTTGGAAGCTGACGGAAGACCGGTGAGAGGAATGAAGTGTGCCATCTTGGTGAACCGGTCAACTACCACCCAGATGGTATTGAACTTGTTGCACATGGGCAAATCTGTAATAAAATCCATCGACAAATGGGTCCATGGTCGACGGGGAACAGATAGTGGAACCAGTTGCCCCGCAGGCGACTGGCGGGATACTTTATGTTGAGCACACTTTGGGCAAGATGCAATAAACTCCAAAACGTCCTTTTTCAGAGTTGGCCACCAATAGGACCTAGAGATAAACTCCAGGGTTTTTTGGATACCTGTATGTCCGGCAAAACGGGAAGCATGGGCCCAATGCATGAGCTTCTTCCTTAGTGTCGGCTTCACAAAACTTTTCCCTGATGGGGGCGTAGAGTCCATCCCTACCGTGGAGAATGCCAACGGATTTATAATAGGATGCTTGTCTGAAGACTCTGACTCATTTTCTTGCTCCCATGAGCGGGAAAGGGCATCGGCCTTGCGATTCTGAGAGCCCGGACAGAACTGGAGTTTAAAGTCGAACCTGGAAAAGAAAAGTGCCCATCTGGCCTGACGAGGGTTGAGACATTGTGCGCCTTTTAGATATAGAAGGTTCTTGTGGTCTGTAAGGATGGTGATTGAATGAGAAGCTCCCTCCAACAGATATCTCCACTCCTCTAGAGCGAGCTTGATGGCTAGCAACTCCTGGTCACCAATGGCATAGTTGCGCTCCGCTGGGGAGAACTTCCGTGAGAAGAAACTGCAAGGATGTAAATGACCATCTTTAGCCCTCTGAGATAACACCGCTCCTACTCCAACGGAGGAGGCATCCACCTCTAAGATGAAAGGAGAGTCGATGTCAGGCTGTTTCAGGACAGGTGCAGAGATGAACCTCTGTTTTAAAAGATGAAAAGCTTGCATGGCTTCTTCAGACCACTTGGACGGGTTAGCACCCTTCTTGGTGAAAGCAGTAATAGGCGCCACAATGGTGGAAAAGTCTCGTATAAACTTTCGGTAATAATTGGCGAACCCTAAGAACCTCTGGACCCCTTTGAGGGTTAAGGGTACCGGCCAATTCTGGATTGCTTGTAGTTTCTCAGGATCCATCTCTAGTCCGGAACCGGACACAATGTACCCTAGAAACGGAATGGACTTGACTTCAAAGACGCATTTCTCTAATTTGCAGTAGAGATGATTGACACGGAGACGGGACAGAACCTCCTTTACCCAGAAACGATGTTCCTCTAAATCGTTGGCAAAAATGAGGATATCATCTAGATAGACCACGACATGACGGTATAGAATGTCTCTGAAGATCTCATTGACGAAATGCTGGAAGACAGCTGGAGCATTGCTCAATCCGAAGGGCATGACGAGGTACTCATAATGTCCGTCACGGGTGTTAAATGCGGTCTTCCACTCGTCACCCTCACGGATCCGGATGAGATTGTATGCACCTCTCAGGTCCAGCTTTGTAAAGATGGTAGCTCCGCTAACTCTGTCAAAGAGCTCAGTAATCAGGGGTAAAGGATAGCGGTTCTTGATGGTAATGTCGTTCAAACCTCTGTAGTCGATGCACGGCCGCAGACCACCATCTTTCTTCTTTACAAAAAAGAAGCCTGCGCCGGCTGGAGAAGAAGAAGGTCGAATGAACCCCTTTGCTAGGTTCTCTTTAATGTATTCCTCCATAGAATGTGTCTCGGGGAGAGACAACGGATAAGTTCGGCCTCGAGGTGGAACCTTCCCTGGAACGAGATCAATCGGGCAGTCCCATTCTCTATGAGGAGGAAGGATATCAGCAGAAGCTTTACTGAACACATCCGTGAAATCTTGATATGGAGGAGGTGGAACATCAGACGACCTGGGGGAGGAAGAACAGACAGGCAACACTTTAAACAAACATGTCTTAGTACAGGAGGAACCCCATGCCAGGATTTGCGTAGTCGTCCAATCAATTGTAGGATTGTGAAGACGGAGCCATGGAAGGCCCAGGACCACAGGATGTGTGGCTCTTGGAATCACTAAAAATGAAATAAGTTCGGAATGAAGAACTCCCACTCTCAGACGAACTGGTAGAGTCCTTAGAGAAATAACTGTATCAAAAATTTTACTGCCATCCACAGCAGTTAAGGAAAAGGACGAAGGAAGTCTCTCGGTGGGTAGGGACCACCGTTTAACATAGGCTTCAGTAATAAAGTTCCCAGCTGCTCCGGAATCCAGGAGGGCAATGACGTTCTGATAACGTTGAGCAACTTGAAGCGAGACTGGGAGGTTACAATCTTGAGGAGATGGAGAGGAGATCATTACTCCTAGCCGGCCCTCTCCTTGGCGAGCTAGGATTTGGAGTTTCCCGGACGTTTGGGACAGGCATTAATGGTGTGAGACGGAGCTGCACAATACAGACAGAGAAACTCGGAGAGACGTCTTCGGCGCTCAGCAGGAGTTAAACGGGAACGGCCAATTTGCATGGGTTCATCTGTAGTTGGTGACAGTTGGCGAGGAGGAGGAGTAGAAGATTTTGGAGCAGATGATCTTCCACGCTCAGTTGCTCTCTCTCTGAAACGTAAGTCAACTTTCGTACAAAGTGAGATTAGCTCATCTAACTTGGAGGGTAAGTCTCTGGTAGCTAACTCATCTTTAATACGCTCGGATAAACCATGCCAGAATGCAGCATACAGGGCCTCGTCGTTCCATGCCAGTTCGGATGCCAGGATCTGGAACTGTATAAGATATTGTCCTACAGTACGTGATTCCTGGCGTAAACGGAGAATCTCAGACGAAGCTGAAGTTACCCTGCCTGGCTCGTCGAAGATGCGCCTGAATGTTGACACAAATGCAGTGTAAGAAGATAGCAGGGTGTCGGACCTCTCCCACAACGGTGATGCCCAATCAAGGGCCGAGCCACTGAGAAGAGAAATAACGTAGGCAATTTTTGTACGGTCACTGGGAAAACTGCCAGGTTGTAGCTCAAACTGAATCTCACACTGGTTGAGAAATCCCCTGCAGAATCTTGGAGATCCGTCAAATTTTGCTGGCGTTGGAAGATGAAGACGTGGAGCAGAAATGGGTAAGGTGGGTGGGGTTATAGCTGGAGTCACTGTGGTTGACGCACCAGACGCGCCTGATCCACGGAGAGTTGTCTGAATCCCATCCAGCCGAGTAGAGAGATCCTGGAGACAGCGGATGATGTGGCCCTGTGCAGCCTCCTGATGTTCTAGTCGGGCTGCCAGTTCTTGCATCGGCCTGGCCGCTTGATCCTGGTCTCCGGCTGGATTCATTAGGTCAGTGCTTACTGTCACAACTGAGGGCCTGAGCTGACGGGAGGCAGCCTCAGTTGTAGGGGCTGAGATGTACCGGAACCTGGGAGGTTGTATCAGACCCCTGGACATGTAAGTAACATGAATAATAACTGCCCGAAGGCGTGACCACGACAACTTAGATAAAAGTCAATGATGTTTATTATGACAACTCCGCATCACAGCAGCAATAAAAGAAAACGTAAAAGTCAGCAAAGAATAAATACAGTTCCTGAGTACTACAGCATGGCAGGAGCCACAGGGCACTGATAGTGTGAGATAGTTCTTATGATCTTCTAGATGGAAAGTCCTTACCAGGCCCGGCTGTAGCAATGGAGATAACCCAGGATTGTACCAGCTGGTGTTCCAGGAAGAGCTGGGTTGCTGAAGGTAAAACAGCTGCTGTGGATACTGGCTGGAACCAGACTGTTAGCACGGAGTGGATACTGGCTGGAACCAGTTAAATAATAAATGAACTTTGGGAGCGATGAAATGTGAACTGAAATGTAGAACTTGAGAGCGGAGAAATAATAATTCCGGTGGAGAGTGGTAAAGTGTAGAAAGGACACCGGCCCTTTAAGGGAAGCTGTACTCTGCTGGAAGCTGAGGCTGGAAGCAGGTAGTGTTGTAGCTGGAAACAGATGAATCCACAATGGATTGGAGAGTCAGGCTACACCGCAGGTGGAATGCTGGTGCGGGTCTCTATGGTGGAAGTCTTGAGACAGGAGCTGGAACCTGGAAGACAATCATAGAAGAGAGACAAACAGGAACTAGGTTTGACAACCAAAGCACTGACGTCTTCCTTGCTCAGGTACAGCTTACTTATACCTGCAGCAAGGAAGGGGTTGGCTAGGCAATTATGCAAATCAACAACACAGACAGCAGATTGGTGGAAATGATCAGATGACAGAATCCAAGATGGCTGCGCCCATGCAGACACTTGGAGGGAAGTTTGGTTTGTAATCCATGTGGTCTGGGAAACAGTAATGGCGGCGCCGGCCACTGGAGACAGGAGACGCCAGGCTGATAGATGCACATTTAACTACGCGGGCACAGCGGAGGCCGCGGCTGATGAAAAGACCACTCTGCATGTGGAAACTCAGGAACAGCGGAATCCGGTCCTGGAACGCTGAGCCCGCCTTAGGAGGCATCTGAAGGGTAAGTAATGGCGTCCAGATACCCGGATCGTGACACGATCCTGGTTGCAGAAATATGGGGGGAAAAATGACAGGGGTTCCCCCATATTTAAGCAACCAGCATCGGGCTCTGCGCCTGGTCCTGGTTCCAAAAATACGGGGGACAAAAAGAGTAGGGGTCCCCCGTATTTTTAAAACCAGCACCGGGCTCCACTAGCTGGACAGATAATGCCACAGCCGGGGGTCACTTTTATATAGTGCCCTGCGGCCGTGGCATCAAAAATCCAACTAGTCACCCCTGGCCGGGGTACCCTGGGGGAGTGGGGACCCCTTCAATCAAGGGGTCCCCCCAGCCACCCAAGGGCCAGGGGTGAAGCCCGAGGCTGTCCCCCCCATCCAATGGGCTGCGGATGGGGGGCTGATAGCCTTTGTTGAAAAAGTAAAGATATTGTTTTTAGTAGCAGTACTACAAGTCCCAGCAAGCCTCCCCCGCATGCTGGTACTTGGAGAACCACAAGTACCAGCATGCGGCGGAAAAACGGGCCCGCTGGTACCTGTAGTACTATTACTAAAAAAATACCCAAAAAAACACAAGACACACACACCTTGAAAGTAAAGTTTTATTACATACATCCACACAAACATACATACATACTTACCTATGGCCCCACGCAGGTCGGTCCTCTTCTCCAGTAGAATCCAAGGGGTACCTGTTGAATAAATTATACTCACCAGCTCCAGGGTCCCAGGCTCCTCGTAGCATCCATTTGTAATCCACGTACTTGAATAAAAAAAAAAAAACGGACACCCGAGCCACGCACTAAAAGGGGACCCATGTTTTCACATGGGTCCCCTTTCCCCGACTGCCAGAAACCCACTCTGACTTTTGTCTAAGTGGGTTTCTTCAGCCAATCAGGGAGCGCCACGTTGTGGCACTCTCCTGATCGGCTGTGAGCTCCTGTACTGACAGGCGGCACACGGCAGTGTTACAATGTAGCGCCTATGCGCTACATTGTAACCAATGGTGGGAACTTTCTGCCCTGCGGTTGACCGAAAGTGACCTCACCGCTGAGCAGAAAGTTCCCACCATTGGTTACAATGGAGCGCATAGGCACTACATTGTAACACTGCCGTGTGCCGCCTGTCAGTCAGGACAGGAGCACACAGCCGATCAGGAGAGTGCTACAATGTGGCGCTCCCTGATTGGCTGAAGAAACCCACTTAGACAAAAGTCAGAGTGGGTTTCTGGCAGTCGGGGAAAGGGGACCCATGTGAAAACATGGGTCCCCTTTTAGTGCGTGGCTCGGGTGTCCGTTTTTTTTTTTTTTTTTATTTAAGTACGTGGATTACAAATGGATGCTACGAGGAGCCTGGGACCCTGGAGCTGGTGAGTATAATTTATTCAACAGGTACCCCTTGGATTCTACTGGAGAAGAGGACTGACCTGCGTGGGGCCATAGGTAAGTATGTATGTATGTTTGTGTGGATGTATGTAATAAAACTTTACTTTCAAGGTGTGTGTGTCTTGTGTTTTTTTGGGTATTTTTTTAGTAATAGTACTACAGGTACCAGCGGGCCCGTTTTTCCGCCGCATGCTGGTACTTGTGGTTCTCCAAGTACCAGCATGCGGGGGAGGTTTGCTGGGACTTGTAGTACTGCTACTAAAAACAATATCTTTACTTTTTCAACAAAGGCTATCAGCCCCCCATCCGCAGCCCATTGGATGGGGGGGACAGCCTCGGGCTTCACCCCTGGCCCTTGGGTGGCTGGGGGGGGGACCCCTTGATTGAAGGGGTCCCCACTCCCCCAGGGTACCCCGGCCAGGGGTGACTAGTTGGATTTTTGATGCCACGGCCGCAGGGCACTATATAAAAGTGACCCCCGGCTGTGGCATTATCTGTCCAGCTAGTGGAGCCCGGTGCTGGTTTTAAAAATATGGGGGACCCCTACTCTTTTTGTCCCCCATATTTTTGGAACCAGGAACAGGCGCAGAGCCCGATGCTGGTTGCTTAAATATGGGGGAACCCCTGTCATTTTTCCCCCCATATTTCTGCAACCAGGATCGGCTCAAAGAGCCCGAGGCTGGTTATGCTTAGGAGGGGGGACCCCACACAATTTTTTTTTGGAAAATAAGCACTTTCCCACTGATATACATGCACGGATCTCATGGATCCGTGCATGCCTATCCAATCACGGTTTAAAAAAGCAGGTCTGCTTTTTTTTAGCACTTTTTTACGAGTTGTAATTTTTCACGGCAGTGTTTTTTTTTTTTTTGCTTTGCACTTCTTAGTAAATGACCGAGATTCATACTTAAACAGCCGCGTTTTGACCGATGGTGTATTCATTCGTAATTTTTTTGTTGGACTTCCAAAAAAAAAAACCGAATGCCCTCATCACTGCCGAGATTTGAGTTTAGTAAATTACCGAGATGACACTTTGAAGAAAAAACGGCATCTCGGTCAAAATCGGGATCTTAGTAAATATACCCCATAGAAGCATTTAATATCATGTTTCCTGTATGAGTGTGAGTGCAGCCACCATTGGAGTCTGATATATATATATATATATATATATATATATATATATTTTTTTTTTTTTTAATTTAGATAGAGTACACACATTCATTTATGCACACACACCCACTCATACACACACACACACACACACACACACACACACACACACATGCATACATATATACACACACACATGCATACATGCACATCAACTTCATATACAGTATAAACTGTATATTTTATACATACCCAGGGGCTGGGACTGGGAGGCGGGAGCACATGGATGGCACTGTCAGTGAGGACGGAGGGAGCTGCTGTGGCCACAGCCATCAGCTCCCCCCGGATATTCATGGCTCCCTGCTGCTCTCTGCTGCTACAGAACGCGGTCGCGATCACGATCGCGGCTTTTACCGAGGCGGAGACACTGATGACTCCTTCTCAAAAAAAAAAAAGTCTTATCAGGGGGGGTTTCCAGTTACTCGGAAACCCCCCCTGCGTGCGCCACTGCGCTGCACTCATGATATCTCCTCAGAGTTGTCTTGTGAGTCTATAATGTTGCACATTAAACTCTTTACTCTCTCTCTCTCTGCCTGCCTAAATCCCAGTGTGACAGTATTGCAGGCTGATCCACTTTTATTAATGTGCTGAGATGTAAAAGAATTATATTGTGCTTTAATCATTACTTTTGTTTTTATTCAATACTATATACAAATGTAGCCACGCTGATCATGGCTACATCTGAGGTAAACGTGCACCCTCAGCACAGCTATGTGCACCTGGGCCTAGCCGTGCCGAGCTGCTGCATTTGCCGCTTCCATCCATGCGAATAGGGCACACGTGTATTAGATGTTAAAGACGTATGTGGTGCGGTTGCGGTAAGATGCAGCCACGACGAGACTGGCTACATTTGTACAGTTGTAATACCTGGTAGTGTCAGAAATGAATGCTATGGTGGTTATGACTGTGTCCCCCCCTCCCTCACTCCCATTCATCTCTTGCTCTCTTTTTCACTCTCTCACCATTGACGTGTAGGTGCGTTTTTCTTCGGCTCGGAAAACCTGAATGAGGCAAAACGTCATCATCCTGCTGTCGGATTCTCGTGAGATTCGGATTCCATATAAAGAGCCGCGCGTCTCCGCCATTTTCACTCGGGCATTGTAGAGCGTATAGAGAGGATGTGGCTACGTTCTCTCAGTGTCAGTTCTAAGTATCCGTGCTTATTGCTGCTCAGTAATACTAGTATAGTGTCTCTTGTGCTGCATCTTGCTGCTGTAGGGTGCTGTGGTAGTAGTGTTCTGTGACTGTGCATCGGGCATCATCATTCCAGTCACAGTGGTATCTGGGTGTTGACAAATCCAAAGTGCTTTTGTGCTGCTCACTAATATTAGTACAGTGTCTTGTGCTGCTCAGTGTCAGTTCTCAGTAGCATCATCAGTGCTCAGTAGTATCATCAGTGCTCAGAATCAGTGCTCATTGTCTTGTGGTGCTCAGTAATACTAAATTACTAATACTAGTAGTGTCTTGTGCTAATCGGGCTGCTCAGTATCAGTGCTCAGTAGTATCATCAGTGCTCATTATCAGTGCTCATTGTCTTGATGTGCTCAGTAATACTACATTACTAATACTAGTACAGTGTCTTGTGCTAATCGTGCTGCTCAGTGTCAGTTCTCAGTAGTATCAGTGCCGTTTCTAACGGCGGGCGAGCCGTGCAACCGCACAGGGCGCCCGCCACGGCACTTTGTCACTCCTTATCGCCTCTCCCGAGCGCTCCTGCTCGGGGGGGCGGAGTTTCGCGGAATGACGCGTTGCGTCGTGACGTCACGACGCAAAGGCGTCATTCCGCAAAGTCCCGCCCCCCGAGCAGCAGCGCTCGGGAGAGGCGAGAAGGAGATAAGCATGAAGGAAGAGGCAGCCAGCGCGAGGGACGTGAGGCGGCGGGACCGAAGAGCGGGAAGACGTAAGTATTCTCTCTCTCTCTCTCTCTCTCTCCCCCCCTCTCCCCCTTCCTTCCCCTCAACTTGGAAACCTGCCTGCCGCTGCCGCACTGTGTAAAATGGGGACACCTGCCTATGGGGATACCTGCCTGCCGCACTGTGTAAAATGGGGGCACCAGCCTGCGTACTGTGTAATATGGGGGCACCTGCCTGCGTACTGTGTAATATGGGGGCATCTGCCTATGGGGATTCCTGCCTGCCGCACTGTGTAAAATGGGGGCACCTGCCTGCGTACTGTGTAACATGGGAGCACCTGCCTGCGTACTGTGTAATATGGGGGCATCTGCCCGCATACTGTGTAATATGGGGGCATCTGCCTGCGTGCTGTGTAATATGGGGGCACCTGCCTGCGTACTGTGTAATATGGGGGCACCTGCCTGCGTACTGTGTAATATGGGGGCACCTGCCTGCGTACTGTGTAATATGGGGGCATCTGCCTGCGTACTGTGTAATATGGGGGCACCTGCCTGCGTACTGTGTAATATGGGGGCACCTGCCTGCGTACTGTGTAATATGGGGGCATCTGCCTGCGTACTGTGTAATATGGGGGCATCTGCCTGCGTACTGTGTAATATGGGGGCACCTGCCTGCGTACTGTGTAATATGGGGGCATCTGCCTGCGTACTGTGTAATATGGGGGCATCTGCCTGCGTACTGTGTAATATGGGGGCACCTGCCTGCGTACTGTGTAATATGGGGGCATCTGCCTGCGTACTGTGTAATATGGGGGCATCTGCCTGCGTACTGTGTAATATGGGGGCATCTGCCTGCGTACTGTGTAATATGGGGGCACCTGCCTGCGTACTGTGTAATTAGAGATGTGCACCGGAAATTTTTCGGGTTTTGTGTTTTGGTTTTGGGTTCGGTTCCGCGGCCGTGTTTTGGGTTCGAACGCGTTTTGGCAAAACCTCACCGAATTTTTTTTGTCGGATTCGGGTGTGTTTTGGATTCGGGTGTTTTTTTCAAAAAACCCTAAAAAACAGCTTAAATCATAGAATTTGGGGGTCATTTTGATCCCAAAGTATTATTAACCTCAATAACCATAATTTCCACTAATTTTCAGTCTATTCTGAACACCTCACACCTCACAATATTATTTTTAGTCCTAAAATTTGCACCGAGGTCGCTGGATGGCTAAGCTAAGCGACCCAAGTGGCCGACACAAACACCTGGCCCATCTAGGAGTGGCACTGCAGTATCACGCAGGATGGCCCTTCAAAAAAATACTCCCCAAACAGCACATGACGCAAAGAAGAAAAAAAAGAGGCGCAATGAGGTAGCTGTGTGAGTAAGCTAAGCGACCCTAGTGGCCGACACAAACACCTGGCCCATCTAGGAGTGGCACTGTAGTGTCAGGCAGGATGGCCCTTCCAAAAACTACTCCCCAAACAGCACATGACACAAAGAAGAAAAAAAAGAGGCGCAATGAGGTAGCTGTGTGAGTAAGCTAAGCGACCCTAGTGGCCGACACAAACACCTGGCCCATCTAGGAGTGGCACTGCAGTGTCACGCAGGATGGCCCTTCCAAAAAACACTCCCCAAACAGCACATGACGCAAAGAAGAAAAAAATGAGGCGCAATGAGGTAGCTGTGTGAGTAAGCTAAGCGACCCTAGTGGCCGACACAAACACCTGGCCCATCTAGGAGTGGCACTGCAGTGTCAGGCAGGATGGCCCTTCCAAAAACTACTCCCCAAACAGCACATGACGCAAAGAAGAAAAAAAAGAGGCGCAATGAGGTAGCTGTGTGAGTAAGCTAAGCGACCCTAGTGGCCGACACAAACACCTGGCCCATCTAGGAGTGGCACTGCAGTGTCAGGCAGGATGGCCCTTCCAAAAACTACTCCCCAAACAGCACATGACGCAAAGAAGAAAAAAAAGAGGCGCAATGAGGTAGCTGTGTGAGTAAGCTAAGCGACCCTAGTGGCCGACACAAACACCTGGCCCATCTAGGAGTGGCACTGCAGTGTCAGGCAGGATGGCCCTTCCATAAACTACTCCCCAAACAGCACATGACGCAAAGAAGAAAAATAAGAGGCGCAATGAGGTAGCTGTGTGAGTAAGCTAAGCGACCCTAGTGGCCGACACAAACACCTGGCCCATCTAGGAGTGGCACTGCAGTGTCACGCAGGATGGCCCTTCCAAAAAACACTCCCCAAACAGCACATGAAGCAAAGAAGAAAAAAAAGAGGCGCAATGAGGTAGCTGTGTGAGTACGCTAAGCGACCCTAGTGGCCAACACAAACACCTGGCCCATCTAGGAGTGGCACTGCAGTGTCACGCAGGATGGCCCTTCCAAAAAACACTCCCCAAACAGCACATGACGCAAAGAAAAAAAGAGGCGCAATGAGGTAGCTGTGTGACTAAGCTCAGCGACCCAAGTGGCCGACACAAACACCTGGCCCATCTAGGAGTGGCACTGCAGTGTCAGGCAGGATGGCCCTTCCAAAAACTACTCCCCAAACAGCACATGACGCAAAGAAGAAAAAAAAGAGGCGCAATGAGGTAGCTGTGTAAGTAAGCTAAGCGACCCTAGTGGCCGACACAAACACCTGGCCCATCTAGGAGTGTCACTGCAGTGTCACGCAGGATGGCCTTTCCAAAAAACACTCCCCAAACAGCACATGACGCAAAGAAAAAAAGAGGCGCAATGAGGTAGCTGTGTGACTAAGCTCAGCGACCCAAGTGGCCGACACAAACACCTGGCCCATCTAGGAGTGGCACTGCAGTGTCACGCAGGATGGCCCTTCCAAAAAACACTCCCCAAACAGCACATGACGCAAAGAAAAATTAAAGAAAAAAGAGGTGCAAGATGGAATTGTCCTTGGGCCCTCCCACCCACCCTGTTCCACTTGACTTGATAATTTTCTCACCAGCAGGTCTTTGAACCCCTGCAGACTTGTGTCTGCCGGAAAGAGAGATACAACGTAGGTTTTAAATCTAGGATCGAGCACGGTGGCCAAAATGTAGTGCTCTGATTTCAACAGATTGACCACACGTGAATCCTGGTTAAGCGAATGAAGGGCTCCATCCACAAGTCCCACATGCCTAGCGGAATCGCTCTGTCTTAGCTCCTCCTTCAATGTCTCCAGCTTCTTCTGCAAAAGCCTGATGAGGGGAATGACCAGACTCAGGCTGGCAGTGTCTGAACTGACTTCACGTGTGGCAAGTTCAAAAGGTTGCAGAACCTTGCACAACGTTGAAATCATTCTCCACTGCGCTTGAGACAGGTGCATTCCACCTCCTATATCGTGGTCAGATGTATAGGCTTGAATAGCCTTTTGCTGCTCCTCCATCCTCTGAAGCATATAGAGGGTTGAATTCCACCTCGTTACCACTTCTTGCTTCAGATGATGGCAGGGCAGGTTCAGGCGTTTTTGGTGTTGCTCCAGTCTTCTGTACGTGGTGCCTATACGCCGAAAGTGTCCCGCAATTCTTCTGGCCACCGACAGCATCTCTTGCACGCCCCTGTCGTTTTTTAAATAATTCTGCACCACCAAATTCAAGGTATGTGCAAAACATGGGACGTGCTGGAATTTGCCCAGATATAATGCACGCACAATATTGCTGGCGTTGTCCGATGCCACAAATCCACAGGAGAGTCCAATTGGGGTAAGCCATTCTGTGATGATCTTCCTCAGTTGCCGTAAGAGGTTTTCAGCTGTGTGCGTATTCTGGAAAGCGGTGATACAAAGCGTAGCCTGCCTAGGAAAGAGTTGGCGTTTGCGAGATGCTGCTACTGGTGCCGCCGCTGCTGTTCTTGCGGTGGGAGTCAATACATCTACCCAGTGGGCTGTCACAGTCATATAGTCCTGAGTCTGCCCTGCTCCACTTGTCCACATGTCCGTTGTTAAGTGGACATTGGGTACAACTGCATTTTTTAGGACACTGGTGAGTCTTTTTCTGAGGTCTGTGTACATTTTCGGTATCGCCTGCCTAGAGAAATGGAACCTAGATGGTTTTTGGTACCGGGGACACAGTACCTCAATCAAGTCTATAGTTGGCTCTGAAGTAATGATGGATACCGGAACCAAGTTTCTCACCGCCCAGGATTCCAAGGCCTCAGTTATCCGCTTTGCAGCAGGATGACTGCTGTGATATTTCATCTTCCTCGCAAAGGACTGTTGGACAGTCAATTGCTTGGTGGAAGTAGTAAAAGTGGTCTTACGACTTCCCCTCTGGGATGACCATCGACTCCCAGCAGCAACAACAGCAGCGCCAGCAGCAGTAGGCGTTACACTCAAGGATGCATCGGAGGAATCCCAGGCATGAGAGGACTCGTCAGAATTGCCAGTGACATGGCCTGCAGGACTATTGGCATTCCTGGGGAAGGAGGAAATTGACACTGAGGGAGTTGGTGGGGTGGTTTGCGTGAGCTTGGTTACAAGAGGAAGGGATTTACTGGTCAGTGGACTGCTTCCGCTGTCGCCCAAAGTTTTTGAACTTGTCACTGACTTATGATGAATGCGCTGCAGGTGACGTATAAGGGAGGATGTTCCGAGGTGGTTAACGTCCTTACCCCTACTTATTACAGCTTGACAAAGGCAACACATGACTTGACACCTGTTGTCCGCATTTCTGTTGAAATACTTCCACACCGAAGAGCTGATGTTTTTGGTATTTTCACCAGGCATGTCAATGGCCATATTCCTCCTACGGACAACAGGTGTCTCCCCGGGTGCCTGACTTAAACAAACCACCTCACCATCAGAATCCTCCTTGTCAATTTCCTCCCCAGCGCCAGCAACACCCATATCCTCCTCATCCTGGTGTACTTCAACACTGACATCTTCAATCTGACTATCAGGAACTGGACTGCGGGTGCTCCTTCCAGCACCTGCAGGGGGCGTGCAAATGGTGGAAGGCGCATGCTCTTCACGTCCAGTGTTGGGAAGGTCAGGCATCGCAACCGACACAATTGGACTCTCCTTGTGGATTTGTGATTTCGAAGAACGCACAGTTCTTTGCTGTGCTTTTGCCGCAAGTCTTTTCTTTTTTCTAGCGAGAGGATGAGTGCTTCCATCCTCATGTGAAGCTGAACCACTAGCCATGAACATAGGCCAGGGCCTCAGCCGTTCCTTGCCACTCCGTGTGGTAAATGGCATATTGGCAAGTTTACGCTTCTCCTCCGACGATTTTATTTTAGATTTTTGAGTCCTTTTTTTACTGATATTTTGTGTTTTAGATTTTTCATGCTTTGTACTATGACATTGGGCATCGGCCTTGGCAGACGACGTTGATGGAATTTCATCGTCTCGGCCATGACTAGTGGCAGCAGCTTCAGCACGAGGTGGAAGTGGATCTTCATCTTTCACTATTTTTGGAACCTCAACATTTTTGTTCTCCATATTTTAATAGGCACAACTAAAAGGCACCTCAGGTAAACAATGGAGATGGATGGATACTAGTATACTTATGGATGACGAGTGACTGACGACACAGAGGTACCTACAGCCGTGGACTACCGTACTGCGTCTGCTAGTATAGAGATGATAATTAATGATATAAAAAAAATATATATATAACTACTGTAGGTATATATAATATAATGACGGACCTGGTGGACACTGTCAGCAGACTCCTAAACTACTAGTATGAAGAAGATAGAAAAAAAACCCCACCACAGGTAGGTAGGTATACAATTATGGACGAGCACTGACGACACAGAGATAGCCACAGCCGTGGACTACTGTACTGCGTCTGCTAGTATAGAGATGATAATTAATGATATAAAAAAAAATATATATAACTACTGTAGGTATATATAATATAATGACGGACCTGGTGGACACTGTCAGCTCAGCAGACTGCTGAACTACTAGTATGAAGAAGATAGAAAAAAAACCCCACCACAGGTAGGTATACAATTATGGACGAGCACTGACGACACAGAGATAGCCACAGCCGCGGACTACCGTACTGAATCTGCTAGTATAGATAATATACTAAATATATTACTACTGTAGGTATATAATATAATGACGGACCTGGTGGACACTGTCAGCAGACTCCTAAACTACTAGTATGAAGAAGATAGAAAAAAAAAACCCCACCACAGGTAGGTAGGTATACAATTATGGACGAGCACTAACGACACAGAGATAGCCACAGCCGTGGACTACCATACTGCGTCTGCTAGTATAGATAATATACTAAATATATTACTACTGTAGGTATATAATATAATGACGGACCTGGTGGACACTGTCAGCAGACTCCTAAACTACTAGTATGAAGAAGATAGAAAAAAAAACCCCACCACAGGTAGGTAGGTATACAATTATGGACGAGCACTGACGACACAGAGATAGCCACAGCCGTGGACTACCGTACTGCGTCCACTAGTATAGATAATATACTAAATATATTACTACTGTAGGTATATAATATAATGACGGACCTGGTGGACACTGTAAGCAGACTCCTAAACTACTAATATGAAGAAGATAGAAAAAAAAACCCCACCACAGTTAGGTAGGTATACAATTATGGACGAGCACTGACGACACAGAGATAGCCACAGCCGTGGACTACCGTACTGCGTCTGCTAATATAGAGATGATAAAGATGATAGAGATGAAAAAAATATATATAACACTACTGCAGGTAAATATTTATATAATATAATGAATGACGGACCTGCTGGACACTGTCAGCAGAATGCGTTTATAGAATAATAAAAAAAAAACACCACAGGAGTGTTTAACTTTTTCAGGCAGACAATATACTGGTGGTCACACTGGCAGCAAAAGTGTGCACTGTACTCCTGCTATAACTGCTCCCCTGTCTCCCCCACAATTAAGCTGTGTGAGCAGTGAGCACTCAGCACAGTCAGATATACATAGATGATATATCATGCAGCACACTGAGGCTGAGCACAGATATGGTATGTGACTACTGACTGTGTATCGTTTTTTTTCAGGCAGAGAACGGATTATAATAAATAAAACTGGTGGTCACTAACTATCAGCAAAACTCTGCACTGAGTACTCCTAATGCTCCCCAAAATTATTAGTAGTAATTAAATCTAAATCAAGTGTCTCTCAGTCTCTAAACGGAGAGGACGCCAACCACGTCCTCTCCCTATCAATCTCAATGCACGTGTGAAAATGTCGGCGACGCGCGGCTCCTTATATAGAATCCGAGTCTCGCGAGAATCCGACAGCGGGATGATGACGTTCGGGCGCGCTCGGGTTAACCGAGCAAGGCGGGAGGATCCGAGTCTGCTCGGACCCGTGCAAAAAAGGCTGAAGTTCGGGCGGGTTCGGATTCCGAGGAACCGAACCCGCTCATCTCTATGTGTAATATGGGGGCATCTGCCTGCGTACTGTGTAATATGGGGGCATCTGCCTGCGTACTGTGTAATATGGGGGCATCTGCCTGCATACTGTGTAAAATGGGGATATCTGCCTACCGTACTGTGTAAAATGGGGATACCTGCCTTCCGTACTGTGTAAAATGGGGACACCTGCCTGCCGCGCTGTGAAAAATGGGGACACCTGCCTGCCGCGCTGTGTAATATGGGGACACTTGCCTGCTGTAATGTGTAAAAAGGGGACTTTTTTATTTTTATTTTTTTCCCCCTGTGGTGGGTGTGATGATATCAGATGAGGCCATGCCCACTTTAATGAGACCACGCCCATTTTAATCAGGCTACACACCCTTGTTGCGAGCGCGCGCGCCGAAGGTGCACGCATGCTTTCTCTTTTTATGGCTATATGGGGGGGGGGGGGGGGGGGGACACTTTTTTTTTTTTTAGAGCAACAGGGGGGGGGGGTGCATTTTTAAATCTCGCACTGGGAGCCAAATTGTCTAGAAACGGCCCTGAGTAGTATCATCAGTGCTCAGTAGTATCATCGGTGCTCAGTATCACTACTAATACTACTACAGTGTCTTATGCTTAGCGTGCTGCTCAGTATCAGTGCTCAGTAGTATTATCAGTGCTCGGTACCACTGATCATTGTCTTGTGGTGCTCAGTAATACTACATTAATAATACTAGTACAGTGTCTTGTGCTGCTCAGTGTTAGTTCTCAGTAGTATCATCAGTGCTCAGTATCACTGCTCATTATCTTGTGCTGCGTCATGGTGCTCAGGAATACTATTTTACTAATACTAGTACAGTGTCTTGTGCTGCATCGTGCTGCTCAGTGTCAGTTCTCAGTAGTATCATCAGTGCTCAGTATCACTGCTCATTGTCTTGTGGTGCTCAGTAATACTACATTACTAATACTAGTACAGTGTCTTATGCTAATTGTGCTGCTCAGTAGTTAGTGCTCAGTAGTATCATCAGTGCTCAGTATCACTGCTCATTGGGGGTAATTCTGAGTAGATCGCAGCAGGAACTTTGTAAGCAGTTGGGCAAAACCATGGGGGTAATTCCAAGTTGATCGCAGCAGGAATTTAGTTAGCAATTGGGCAAAACCATGTGCAGTGCAGGGGAGGCAGATATAACATGTGCAGAGAGAGTTAGATTTGGGTGGGGTGTGTTCAATCTGCAATCTAAATTGCAGTGTAAAAATAAAGCAGCCAGTATTTACCCTGCACAGAAACAAAATAACCCACCCAAATCTAACTCTCTCTGCACATGTTACATCTGCTCCCCCTGCAGTGCACATGGTTTTGCCCAACTGCTAACAAACTTGCTGCTGCGATCAACTCAGAATTAGGCCCCATGTGCACTGCAGGGGAGGCAGATATAACATATGCAGAGAGAGATAGATTTGGGTGTGGTGAGTTCAATCTGCAATCTAAATCGCAGTGTAAAAATAAAGCAGCCAGTATTTACCCTGCACAGAAATAAAATAACCCACCCAAATCTAACTCTCTCTGCAAATGTTATATCTGCCCCCCCTGCAGTGCACATGGTTTTGCCCAACTGCTAAAAAATATCCTGCTGCGATCAACTTGGAATTACCCCCATTGTCTTGTGGTGCTCAGTAATACTACATTACTAATACTAGTACAGTGTCTTGTGCTAATCGTGCTGCTCAGTGTCAGTTCTAAGTAGTATCATCAGTGCTCAGTATCCCTGCTCATTATCTTGTGCTGCATCATGGTGCTCAGAAATACTACATTACTAATACTAGTTCAGTGTCTTGTGCTGCATCATGCTGCTCAATGTCAGTTCTCAGTAGTATCATCAGTGCTCAGTATCACTGCTCATTGTCTTGTGGTGCTCAGTAATACTACATTACTAATACTAGTACAGTGTCTTGTGCTAATCGTGCTGCTCAGTGTCATTTCTCTGTAGTATCATCAGTGCTCAGTAGTATCATCGGTGCTCAGTATCACTACTCATTGCCTTGTGGTGCTCGGTAATACTACATTACTCATACTACTACAGTGTCTTATACTTAGTGTGCTGCTCAGTATCAGTGCTCAGTAGTATTATCAGTGCTCGGTACCACTGATCATTGTCTTGTGGTGCTCAGTAATACTACATTAATAATACTAGTACAGTGTCTTGTGCTGCTCAGTGTTAGTTCTCAGTAGTATCATCAGTGCTCAGTATCACTGCTCATTATCTTGTGCTGCGTCATGGTGCTCAGGAATACTATTTTACTAATACTAGTACAGTGTCTTGTGCTGCATCGTGCTGCTCAGTGTCAGTTCTCAGTAGTATCATCAGTGCTCAGTATCACTGCTCATTGTCTTGTGGTGCTCAGTAATACTACATTACTAATACTAGTACAGTGTCTTATGCTAATTGTGCTGCTCAGTAGTTAGTGCTCAGTAGTATCATCAGTGCTCAGTATCACTGCTCATTGGGGGTAATTCTGAGTAGATCGCAGCAGGAACTTTGTAAGCAGTTGGGCAAAACCATGGGGGTAATTCCAAGTTGATCGCAGCAGGAATTTAGTTAGCAATTGGGCAAAACCATGTGCAGTGCAGGGGAGGCAGATATAACATGTGCAGAGAGAGTTAGATTTGGGTGGGGTGTGTTCAATCTGCAATCTAAATTGCAGTGTAAAAATAAAGCAGCCAGTATTTACCCTGCACAGAAACAAAATAACCCACCCAAATCTAACTCTCTCTGCACATGTTACATCTGCTCCCCCTGCAGTGCACATGGTTTTGCCCAACTGCTAACAAACTTGCTGCTGCGATCAACTCAGAATTAGGCCCCATGTGCACTGCAGGGGAGGCAGATATAACATATGCAGAGAGAGATAGATTTGGGTGTGGTGAGTTCAATCTGCAATCTAAATCGCAGTGTAAAAATAAAGCAGCCAGTATTTACCCTGCACAGAAATAAAATAACCCACCCAAATCTAACTCTCTCTGCAAATGTTATATCTGCCCCCCCTGCAGTGCACATGGTTTTGCCCAACTGCTAAAAAATATCCTGCTGCGATCAACTTGGAATTACCCCCATTGTCTTGTGGTGCTCAGTAATACTACATTACTAATACTAGTACAGTGTCTTGTGCTAATCGTGCTGCTCAGTGTCAGTTCTAAGTAGTATCATCAGTGCTCAGTATCCCTGCTCATTATCTTGTGCTGCATCATGGTGCTCAGAAATACTACATTACTAATACTAGTTCAGTGTCTTGTGCTGCATCATGCTGCTCAATGTCAGTTCTCAGTAGTATCATCAGTGCTCAGTATCACTGCTCATTGTCTTGTGGTGCTCAGTAATACTACATTACTAATACTAGTACAGTGTCTTGTGCTAATCGTGCTGCTCAGTGTCATTTCTCTGTAGTATCATCAGTGCTCAGTAGTATCATCGGTGCTCAGTATCACTACTCATTGCCTTGTGGTGCTCGGTAATACTACATTACTCATACTACTACAGTGTCTTATACTTAGTGTGCTGCTCAGTATCAGTGCTCAGTAGTATTATCAGTGCTCGGTACCACTGATCATTGTCTTGTGGTGCTCAGTAATACTACATTAATAATACTAGTACAGTGTCTTGTGCTGCTCAGTGTTAGTTCTCAGTAGTATCATCAGTGCTCAGTATCACTGCTCATTATCTTGTGCTGCGTCATGGTGCTCAGGAATACTATTTTACTAATACTAGTACAGTGTCTTGTGCTGCATCGTGCTGCTCAGTGTCAGTTCTCAGTAGTATCATCAGTGCTCAGTATCACTGCTCATTGTCTTGTGGTGCTCAGTAATACTACATTACTAATACTAGTACAGTGTCTTATGCTAATTGTGCTGCTCAGTAGTTAGTGCTCAGTAGTATCATCAGTGCTCAGTATCACTGCTCATTGGGGGTAATTCTGAGTAGATCGCAGCAGGAACTTTGTAAGCAGTTGGGCAAAACCATGGGGGTAATTCCAAGTTGATCGCAGCAGGAATTTAGTTAGCAATTGGGCAAAACCATGTGCAGTGCAGGGGAGGCAGATATAACATGTGCAGAGAGAGTTAGATTTGGGTGGGGTGTGTTCAATCTGCAATCTAAATTGCAGTGTAAAAATAAAGCAGCCAGTATTTACCCTGCACAGAAACAAAATAACCCACCCAAATCTAACTCTCTCTGCACATGTTACATCTGCTCCCCCTGCAGTGCACATGGTTTTGCCCAACTGCTAACAAACTTGCTGCTGCGATCAACTCAGAATTAGGCCCCATGTGCACTGCAGGGGAGGCAGATATAACATATGCAGAGAGAGATAGATTTGGGTGTGGTGAGTTCAATCTGCAATCTAAATCGCAGTGTAAAAATAAAGCAGCCAGTATTTACCCTGCACAGAAATAAAATAACCCACCCAAATCTAACTCTCTCTGCAAATGTTATATCTGCCCCCCCTGCAGTGCACATGGTTTTGCCCAACTGCTAAAAAATATCCTGCTGCGATCAACTTGGAATTACCCCCATTGTCTTGTGGTGCTCAGTAATACTACATTACTAATACTAGTACAGTGTCTTGTGCTAATCGTGCTGCTCAGTGTCAGTTCTAAGTAGTATCATCAGTGCTCAGTATCCCTGCTCATTATCTTGTGCTGCATCATGGTGCTCAGAAATACTACATTACTAATACTAGTTCAGTGTCTTGTGCTGCATCATGCTGCTCAATGTCAGTTCTCAGTAGTATCATCAGTGCTCAGTATCACTGCTCATTGTCTTGTGGTGCTCAGTAATACTACATTACTAATACTAGTACAGTGTCTTGTGCTAATCGTGCTGCTCAGTGTCATTTCTCTGTAGTATCATCAGTGCTCAGTAGTATCATCGGTGCTCAGTATCACTACTCATTGCCTTGTGGTGCTCGGTAATACTACATTACTCATACTACTACAGTGTCTTATACTTAGTGTGCTGCTCAGTATCAGTGCTCAGTAGTATTATCAGTGCTCGGTACCACTGATCATTGTCTTGTGGTGCTCAGTAATACTACATTAATAATACTAGTACAGTGTCTTGTGCTGCTCAGTGTTAGTTCTCAGTAGTATCATCAGTGCTCAGTATCACTGCTCATTATCTTGTGCTGCGTCATGGTGCTCAGGAATACTATTTTACTAATACTAGTACAGTGTCTTGTGCTGCATCGTGCTGCTCAGTGTCAGTTCTCAGTAGTATCATCAGTGCTCAGTATCACTGCTCATTGTCTTGTGGTGCTCAGTAACACTACATTACTAATACTAGTACAGTGTCTTGTGCTAATCATGCTTCTCAGTGTCAGTTCTCAGTAGTATCATCAGTGCTCAGTATCCCTGCTCATTATCTTGTGCTGCATCATGGTGCTCAGAAATACTACATTACTAATAGTAGTACAGTGTCTTGTGCTAATCGTGCTGCTCAGTATCAGTGCTCACTAGTATAATCAGGACTCAGTATCACTGCTCATTTTCTTGTGGTGCTCAGTAGTACTACATTACTAATACTAGTACAGTGTCTTGTGCTGCATCGTGCTGCTCAGTGTCAGTTCTCTGTAGTATCAGCGCTCAGTATCACTGCTGATTGTCTTGTGCTGCATCATGGTGCTCAGTAATACTACATTACTAATACTAGTACAGTGTCTCTTGTGCTGTATCATGCTGCTCAGTGTCAGTTCTCAGTAGTATCATCAGTGCTCGGTATCACTGCTCATTGTCTTGTGGTGCTCAGTAATACTACATTACTAATACTAGTACAGTGTCTTGTGCTGCATCTTGCTGCTGTAGGGTGCCGTGATAGTGTCCTCTCACTGTGCATAGGTTATCATCATTCCAGTCACAGTGGTATCTGGTATCTATCTAGTGGTATCTAATTCCAGACATTACTGCTGTCTAATTCCAGATATATTACTTGCATATAATTCCACACATTAAAAAATGGAGATCAAAAATATGGAGGGTCAAATAGGGAAGGCTCAAGATCCACTTCCACCTTGTGTTGAAGCTGCTGCCAGTAGTCATGGCCGAGACGATGAAATGCCATCAACATCGTCTGCCAAGGCCGATGTTCATGTCATAGGAGAGAGCATGTAAAATCCAAAAAGCAACAGTTCAGTAAAATGACCCAAAAATGTAAATTAAAATCGTGTGAGGAGAAGCATAAACTTGCCAATATGACATTTACGACACGGAGTGGCAAGGAACGGCTAAGGCCCTCTTATGTTCCTCATGACTAGTGGTTCCCGCTAGAAAAATGAAGAGTTAAGCTGGCAAAAGCAAAGCAAAGAATTGTGCGTTCTAAATCACAAATCCCCAAGGAGAGTCCAAATGTGTCAGCGGGTGCGATGCCTGACCTTCCTTCCACCATTTGCACGCCCCCTGCAAGTGCCGGAAGGAGCACCCACAGTCCAGTTCCTGATATTCAAATTGAAGATGTCACTGTTGAAGTACACCAGGATGAGGATATGGGTGTTGCTGGCGCTTTGGAGGAAGTTGTCGATGAGGATTCTGATGATCAGTTGTTGTCCGTGGGATGAATAAGGCCATTGACATGCCTGGTTAAAATACAAAAAAAAAAAATCACCTCTTCGGTGTGAAATTATTTCAACAGAAATGTGGACAACATGTGTCAAGCTGTGTGTTGCCTTTGGCAAGCCGTAATAAGTAGAGGTAAGGACATTAACCACCTAGGAACATCCTCCCTTACACGTCACCTGGAGTGCATTCATCAGAAGTCATTGACAAGTTCAAAGACTTTGGGTAACAGCAGAAGCAGTCCACTGACAACTAAATCCCTTCTTCTTCTTGTACCCAAGCTCCTGCAAACCACACCACCAACTCCCTTAATGTCAATTTCCTCCTTAGACAGGAATGCCAATAGTCCTGCAGGCCATGTCACTGGCAAGACTGGCGAGTCCTCTCCTAACTGGGATTCCTCTGATGGATCCTTGAGTGGAACACCTACTGCTGCTGGTGTTGCTGTTGTTGCTGCTGGGAGTCGATTGTCATCCCAGAGGGAAAGTCGGAAGACCACTTGTACTACTTCCATTAAGCAATTGACTGTCCAACAGTCCTTTGTGAGGAGGATGAAATATCACAGCAGTCACCCTGTTGCAAAGTGGATAACTCAGGCCTTGACAACTATGATGGTGCATCCGGTATCCACCGTTAGTTCACAGAATGAATTGCTTGAGGTAGTTTGTCCCCGTACCAAATCCCATCTAGGATCCACTTCTGTTGGCAGGCAATACCGAGAATGTACACAGATGTCAGAAAAAGTGTCCTCAGTGTCCTAAAAAATGCAGTGGAGCAGGGCAGACTAAGGACTGTGACAGCCCACTGGGTAGATGTATTGCCTCCTGCAGCAACAACAGCGGCGGCACCAGCAGCATCTCGCAAACGCCAACTCATTCCTAGGCAAGCTACGCTTTGTATCACCACTTTCCATAAGAGGCACACCAGAGCCGGCCATAGGCATAGGCAAACTAGGCAATTGCCTAGGGCATTTGATATGCCTAGGGGCATCAGCAGCTTCTGCTGATTAAAATGATATGCAGCATGCCTATATTCTGTGTATAGCATTTCATATGCAGATACAGCCACAATCTCACACAGAATATAGGCATGCTGCATATCATTTTAATCAGCAGAAGCTGCTTGTGCATCCTAGCCACATAGCAAAGCAAATAAGATGCATTTTAATTTAAAAAAAGGTGCCAGACGTTAGCATTGAGGCAAGATTTATGAAGACACATCTGTATCCAAGCAGAAGCAGAGGTCACAGTGTTAGTGGAAGTGTGAGTGCTCTGTGCATGTGAGTGGGTTGGTTGTGCAGTAGTGTTCGGAATATGTGTAAGGAGCATTATGTGTGTCATGTAAAAATGCATTAATAATATGCAACATATGTGTAAGGGGCACTATGTGTGTCATTATGTGTATAAGGGCATTAATAATGTGCGGCATATGTGTAACAGGGTACTACTGTATGTGTGTCATTATGTGTATAGGGGCACTAATAATGTGCAGCAAATGTGTAGGGGGCACTATGTGTGCCATTATGTGTATAAGGGCATTAATAATGTGTGGCATATGTGTAAGGGACATTATGTGTAAAGGGGCATTAATAAAGGTTGTCATAATGTGTAAGACGCATTATGTTTATAAGGACATTAATGATGTGTCTCATGATGTGTAAGGGGCATTACTGTGTGGAATTATGTGTATAAATGCATTACTAATGTGTGGCATTATGTGGTTAAGGTGCTCTACTATGTGGCATTGCGTATGGAAAGGGCATTACTGTGTCGTCTAATGTGAATAAAGAGCAATAGGGTGTGGTGTAATGTAAAAAAGGAGCAATTCAGTGTGATGTAATGTGAATAAGGAGCTCTACTGTGAGGAGTAACGTTTATAAGGTAAAGTGATACTACTGTGGGATGTAATGTGAATTATGGACACTATCGCATGATCAAATGTGAATAAAGTGCCATACTGTGTGGCGTAATTTGAATTGGGGGTACTATTGTGTGGCCATTGCCCTTGCCAGCAAAAGTACACCCCTTTTTGGGCTGTGCGCCAAATGTGCGAACTGTTCCTATTTAAAATATAGGGAGTACAAACACCAAAATAAGGACTGTTATGGGTGAGGGGTGATGGTGCTGAGAAAGAGGTGCAAGGTCAGAGGCGGAACCAGCGGTGGTGCTAGGGGGCACCAGCCAAAATCTTGCCTAGGGCATCATATTGGTTAGGGCCGGCTCTGAGGCACACAGCTGACAACCTCTTACGGAAACTGAGAAACATCATCGCAGAATGGCTTACCCCAATTGGACTCTCCTGGGGATTTATGATATTGGACAGTGCCACCAATATTGTGCGTGCATTACATGTGGGCAAATCCCAGCACATCCCATGTTTTGCACATACAATTAATTTGGTGGTGCATAATATTTTTTGAAAAACGACAGGGGCGTGCAGGAAATGCTGTCAGTGGCCCAACAATTGCGGGCCACTTTCGACATTCAGCCACCGCGTGCCAAAGATTGGAGTGCCAGCAAACACTCTTGAACATGCCCTGCCATCAGCTGAAGCAAGAGGTTATAACGAGGTGGAATTCAACCCTCTCTATGCTTCAGAGGATGGAGGAGCAGCAAAAGGCCATTCAAGCCTATATATCTGCCTACAATATAGGCAAAGGAGGGGGACTCAAGCGCAGTGGAGAATGATTTCCATGTTGTGCAAGGTTCTCCAACCCTTTGAACTTGCCACAGGTGAAGTCAGTTCAGACACTGCCAGCCTAAGTCAGGTCATTCCCCTCATCAGGCTTTTGCAGAAGCAGCTGGAGAGACTGAAGGAGGAGCTAACACGGAGCGATTCCGCTAGGCATGTGGGAATTGTGGATGGAGCCCTTCATTCGCTTAACCAGGATTCACGGGTGGTCAATCTGTTGAAATCAGAGCACTACATTTTGGCCACCGTGCTCGATCCTAGGTTTTAAGCCTACATTGTATCTCTCTTTTCGGCAGACACATGTCTGCAGATGTTCAAAGACCTGCTGGTGAGACAATTGTCAAGTCAAGTTGAACGTGACCCGCCAACAGCTCCTCCTTCATTTTCTACCGCAACTGGAGCTGCCATGAAAAGGCAAACATTTCTAATACCACCCACTGGCAGTGATGCAGGGCAGTCAGGAGCAAGTGCTGACATCTGGTCCGGACTGAAGGACCTGCCAACAATTACTGACATGTCGTCTACTGTCACTGCATATGATTCTGTCACCATTGAAAGAATGGTGGAGGATTATATGAGTGACAGCATCCAAGTAGGCATGACAGACGGTCCGTACGTACGTATACTGGCAGAAAAAAGAGGCAATTTGGAGGCCCTTGCACAAACTGGCTTTATTTTATTTAAGTTGCCCCCCTCCAGTGTGTACTCTGAAAGAGTGTTTAGTTCAGCCGGTCACCTTATTGTTCATCAAAATGAATTATAAATTCCTCCGTTGAGACATTTACCAGCAATTGCCTCCAGAAAGTACACAGGGACCTGTGATGATGGATTCCAGTGGGGGCAAATTAATACTCTGCGAGGAGGAGGATGTACACAGTGAAAGGGGTGAGGAATCGGAGAATGAGGATGAGGAAAACATCTTGCCTCTGTAGAGCCAGTCTGTGCAAGGAGAGATTGATTGCTTCTTTTTGGTGGAGGCCCAAACCAACCAGTCTTTTCAGCCACAGTTGTGTGGCAGAACCTGTTGCTGAAATGATTGGTTTGTTAAAGTGTGCATGTCCTGTTTATACAACATAAGGGTGGGCCCAAGGACAATTCATTGTAACATATAGTAACATAGTATTTGAGGTTGAATAGAGGCAAATTGCCCATCGTGTTCAACCTGTTTTGATGATTCTACATACTTACTGAATAATGTTTTATGACTAGTTAGCTACTATAACTCATGTTACCCCCGGATTAACCACGTTGATATTTTAAGTATTATAACCTTGGATAGCTTTTTCATTCAGAAATGTATCCATTCCTTTTTTAAACCCAATTACAGAGTCCGCCATTACCACCTTCCCTGGCAGGGAATTCCACATCCTGATTGCCCTAACAGTGAAGAACCCTTTCTTCCATTGCATTCGGATCTTTCTCTCCTCCAGTCGCAGCGAGTGCCCACGTGTCCTAAACTGTGTTCTTTTAATAAATCATTCCTCTGATAACTTTGTGATGTCCCTTTACATATTTGAAGTAGTGATGAGCGGGTTCGGTTACTCGGAAACCGAACCCCCCCGAACTTCACCCTTTTTACACAGGTCTGAGCCATACTCGGATTCTCCCGTATGGCTCGGTTAACTCGAGCGCGCCCGAACGTCATCATCCCGCTGTCGGATTCTCGCGAGATTCGGATTCTATATAAGCAGCCGTGCGTCGCCGCCATTTTCCCTTGTGTATTGGAAATGTTAGGGAGAGGACGTGGCTGGCATCCTCTCCGTTTATTGTTGAACTTGATTGTACTTTATTGCTTAATTGTGGGGAGGACTGGGGAGCAGCTATATAATATAGGAGGAGTACAGTGCAGAGTTTTGCTGATCAGTGACCACCAGTTTTATCCGTTCTCTGCCTGAAAAAAACGCTCCTTATCTATGCTCAGTGTGCTGCATATATCTGTGCTCACACTGCTTAATTGTGGGGACTGGGGAGCAGCTGTATTATATAGCAGGAGTACAGTGCAGAGTTTTGCTGACAGTGACAACCAGTATACGTTGTCTGCCTGAAAAACACTCCATATCTGTGCTTAGTATGCTGCTTTATTGTGGGGACTGGGGACCACCAGTATAATATATATAGGAAGAGTACAGTGCAGAGTTTTGCTGACCAGTGACCACCAGTATACGTTGTCTGCCTGAAAAACACTCCATATCTGTGCTGCATTGTAGACAGTATATAATAGGAGTACAGTGCATAATTTTGCTGACCACCAGTATATAATATATAGGAGTACGGTACAGAAGGCTCTGCTGTACCTACCTCTGTGTCGTCAAGTATACTATCCATCCATACCTGTGGTGCATTTCAGTTTTGCACAGTTTGCTGACCACCAGTATACAATATATAGCATTACGGTACAGTAGGCCACTGCTGTACCAACCTCTGTGTCGTCAAGTATACTATCCATCCATACCTGTGGTGCATTTTATTTTTGCACAGTTTGCTGACCACCAGTATATAATATATAGCAGTACGGTACAGTAGGCCACTGCTGTACTTACCTCTGTGTCGTCAAGTATACTATCCATCTACATTCTATACCTGTGGTCAGAGGCGTAACTAGGGTAGGGCGAGTGGGGCACGTGCCCTGGGCGCCCTGGCAGGCCCAGGAGAGGGGGGCGCCGCCGGCGTCCAGGGCATCATGCCCCACTCGCCCTGTTATCCCACGAATGTGAGGGGAGGAGAAAGCGCAGCGTCTCTCCCTCCCCTCACCGCCGCTGGGAGCACTAGCAGCGCTGCCAGCAGCGCTGCCGTGTCCGGTCTCCGGCGCTAGCCAATCAGGGCTTGCGGACCGGCTCCTGATTGGCTGCCGGTCCGCGAGCTCTGATTGGCTAGCGAACCGGCGCCAGACAGCCGCCGGCGTCCGGAGACCTGGAGCAGCGAGGAAAAGGAGAGGCGCTGCGCTGCGCTCTCCTCCCCTCACAGGTGAGTGACGGGGCACGGGGGTCCGGCGGCGGCACGGGGGTGGCCTGGCACTGTGGGGCATTGTATCCAGCACTGTGGGGCACTGTAACTGGCACTGTAGGGCATGTAACTGGCACTGTGGGGCATGTATCTGGCACTGTGGGGCATGTATCTGGCACTGTGGGGCATGTAACGGGCACTGTGGGGCATTGTATCCAGCACTGTGGGGCACTGTATCCGGCACTGTGGGGCACTGTATCCGGCACTGTGGGGCACTGTAACTGGCACTGTGGGGCATGTATCTGGCACTGTGGGGCATGTATCTGGCACTGTGGGGCATGTAACTGGCACTGTGGGGCATGTAACTGGCACTGTGGGGCATGTATCTGGCACTGTGGAGCATGTAACTGGCACTGTGGGGCATGTAACTGGCACTGTGGGGCATTGTATCCAGCACTGTGGGGCATGTAACTGGCACTGTGGGGCATTGTATCCAGCACTGTGGGGCACTGTATCCGGCACTGTGGGGCACTGTATCTATTGTATACAGCACTGTGGGGCATGTAACTGGCACTGTGGGGCATTGTATCCAGCACTGTGGGGCACTGTATCCGGCACTGTGGGGCACTGTATCCGGCACTGTGGGGCACTGTATCCGGCACTGTGAGGCACTGTATCCGGCACTGTGGGGCACTGTAACTGGCACTGTGGGGCATGTATCTGGCACTGTGGGGCATGTATCTGGCACTGTGGGGCATGTAACTGGCACTGTGGGGCATGTATCTGGCACCATGGGGCATGTAACCGGCACCGTGGGGCAATGTAACTGGCACTGTGGGCCATTTTCAGTGGCCACACCCCTTCTGGAGTGTAGCCACACCCCTTCTTGAGTGTGGCCACGCCCATTTTTGGCACTGTGGGGCATTGTATCCAGCACTGTGGGGCACTGTATCCGGCACTGTGGGGCACTGTATCCGGCACTGTGGGGCACTGTAACTGGCACTGTGGGGCATGTATGTGGCACTGTGGGGCATGTATCTGGCACTGTGGGGCATGTATCTGGCACTGTGGGGCATGTAACTGGCACTGTGGGGCATGTATCTGGCACTGTGGGGCATGTATCTGGCACTGTGGGGCATGTAACTGGCACTGTGGGGCATGTAACTGGCACTGTGGGGCATTGTATCCAGCACTGTGGGGCATGTAACTGGCACTGTGGGGCATTGTATCCAGCACTGTGGGGCACTGTATCTGGCACTGTGGGGCACTGTATCCGGCACTGTGGGGCACTGTAACTGGCACTGTGGGGCATGTATCTGGCACTGTGGGGCATGTATCTGGCACTGTGGGGCATGTATCTGGCACCATGGGGCATGTATCCAGCGCCGTGGGGCAATGTAACTGGCACTGTGGGCCATTTTCAGTGGCCACACCCCTTCTGGCGCGTAGCCACACCCCTTCTTGAGTGTGGCCACGCCCATTTTTGGCACTGTGGGGCATTGTATCCAGCACTGTGGGGCACTGTATCCGGCACTGTGGGGCATTGTATCCGGCACTGTGGGGCACTGTAACTTGCACTGTGGGGCATGTATCTGGCACTGTGGGGCATGTATCTGGCACTGTGGGGCATGTAACTGGCACTGTGGGGCATGTAACTGGCACTGTGGGGCATGTATCTAGCACTGTGGGGCATGTAACTGGCACTGTGGGGCATGTAACTGGCACTGTGGGGCATTGTATCCAGCACTGTGGGGCATGTAACTGGCACTGTGGGGCATTGTATCCAGCACTGTGGGGCACTGTAACTGGCACTGTGGGGCATGTATCTGGCACTGTGGGCCATTTTCAGTGGCCACACCCCTTCTGGAGCGTAGCCACACCCCTTCTTGAGTGTGGCCACGCCCATTTTTGGCACTGTGGGGCATTGTATCCAGCACTGTGGGGCACTGTATCCGGCACTGTGGGGCACTGTATCCGGCACTGTGGGGCACTGTAACTGGCACTGTGGGGCATGTATGTGGCACTGTGGGGCATGTATCTGGCACTGTGGGGCATGTATCTGGCACTGTGGGGCATGTAACTGGCACTGTGGGGCATGTAACTGGCACTGTGGGGCATGTAACTGGCACTGTGGGGCATTGTATCCAGCACTGTGGGGCATGTAACTGGCACTGTGGGGCATTGTATCCAGCACTGTGGGGCACTGTATCCGGCACTGTGGGGCACTGTATCCGGCACTGTGGGGCACTGTAACTGGCACTGTGGGGCATGTATCTGGCACTGTGGGGCATGTATCTGGCACTGTGGGGCATGTATCTGGCACCATGGGGCATGTATCCGGCACCGTGGGGCAATGTAACTGGCACTGTGGGCCATTTTCAGTGGCCACACCCCTTCTGGAGCGTAGCCACACCCCTTCTTGAGTGTGGCCACGCCCATTTTTGCCACTGTGGGGCATTGTATCCAGCACTGTGGGGCACTGTATCCGGCCCTGTGGGGCACTGTATCCGGCACTGTGGGGCACTGTAACTGGCACTGTGGGGCATGTATCTGGCACTGTGGGGCATGTATCTGGCACTGTGGGGCATGTATCTGGCACTGTGGGGCATGTAACTGGCACTGTGGGGCATGTATCTAGCACTGTGGGGCATGTAACTGGCACTGTGGGGCATGTAACTGGCACTGTGGGGCATTGTATCCAGCACTGTGGGGCATGTAACTGGCACTGTGGGGCATTGTATCCAGCACTGTGGGGCACTGTATCCGGCACTGTGGGGCACTGTATCCGGCACTGTGGGGCACTGTAACTGGCACTGTGGGGCATGTATCTGGCACTGTGGGCCATTTTCAGTGGCCACACCCCTTCTGGAGCGTAGCCACACCCCTTCTTGAGTGTGGCCATGCCCATTTTTTTGCACTGTGGGGCATTGTATCCAGCACTGTGGGGCACTGTATCCGGCACTGTGGGGCACTCTATCCGGCACTGTGGGGCACTGTAACTGGCACTGTGGGGCATGTATCTGGCACTGTGGGGCATGTATCTGGCACTGTGGGGCATGTAACTGGCACTGTGGGGCATGTAACTGGCACTGTGGGGCATGTATCTAGCACTGTGGGGCATGTAACTGGCACTGTGGGGCATGTAACTGGCACTGTGGGGCATTGTATCCAGCACTGTGGGGCATGTAACTGGCACTGTGGGGCATTGTATCCAGCACTGTGGGGCACTGTATCCGGCACTGTGCGGCACTGTATCCGGCACTGTGGGGCACTGTAACTGGCACTGTGGGGCATGTATCTGGCACTGTGGGCCATTTTCAGTGGCCACACCCCTTCTGGAGCGTAGCCACACCCCTTCTTGAGTGTGGCCACGCCCATTTTTGGCACTGTGGGGCATTGTATCCAGCACTGTGGGGCACTGTATCCGGCACTGTGGGGCACTGTATCCGGCACTGTGGGGCACTGTATCCGGCACTGTGGGGCATGTATCTGGCACTGTGGGGCATGTATCTGGCACTGTGGGGCATGTAACTGGCACTGTGGGGCATGTAACTGGCACTGTGGGGCATGTATCTAGCACTGTGGGGCATGTAACTGGCACTGTGGGGCATGTAACTGGCACTGTGGGGCATTGTATCCAGCACTGTGGGGCATGTAACTGGCACTGTGGGGCACTGTATCCGGCACTGTGCGGCACTGTATCCGGCACTGTCGGGCATGTATCTGGCACTGTGGGCCATTTTCAGTGGCCACACCCCTTCTGGAGCGTAGCCACACCTCTTCTTGAGTGTGGCCACGCCCATTTTTTGGCGCACGCGCCTTCGGCGCGCGCACATGCTTCTTTTAGTGTTTTTTTTTTTTAAGGGGGGGACGCCATTTTCCATCTTGCCCTGGGCTCCAAAAACCCTAGTTACGCCTCTGCCTGTGGTGCATTTTAGTTTTGCAGTTTGCTGACACAGTGACCACCAGTATATATAGCAGTACGGTACGGAAGGCCACTGCTGTACCTACCTCTGTGTCGTCAAGTATACTATCCACCTACATTCTATACCTGTGGTGCATTTTAGTTTTGCAGTTTGCTGACAGTGACAACTTGTATATATAGCAGTACGGTACGGAAGGCCACTGCTGTACCTACCTCTGTGTCGTCAAGTATACTATCCATCTACATTCTTTTTTTAACATAAATTTTTTTTATTGAAGCAATACATGTTATACATACATAAATGTTCAATATTTTTCAAATCTTAGATAGTAGGGTATTATAAGGAAACAGAACAAGAAAAGTACAGTTGAGTCCTTAATCAAGGGATATATCTGTTATAAGAAATCAATAGCATCACAATTGTAAGTAACATGACCTCTGAAGATCATCTGATTTACGGATCTGAAATTCAACTCAGTCGACTGACCCATATATGTATTTTCGAACATAAGAAAAGAAAGAAATTTAAATAAGAAAAAATAAAAAATATACACATACGTATATATACACATATGTGTAATACCCGTGCCGTACCCGATTTCCCCCCCAACCCGCCCACAGTGCCCCGTATGTCAATTAACTTTTAAAGCACAATTGGCAGATCTCCCGCAGCCATTCTAGTTAGAAACCATTCTGTGTTGGACAACGAGTCGTGGAGCTGTTTCCTAACCGTCGTTGTCAAGGTCATTATATAACTCTCCCAAATCTCAAAGAAATTGTGTATCTTGGTGTCTTTTTCCAGCAGGACACTTATCCATTCCATCCTAAAAAGGTAGAATAATTTGGCTTTAAATAATGATAGAGTTGGTGGATCCTTCGCTATCCACACCTGCAGGATGGCTTTTCTAGCCGCCAAACTAACTGCCAGCAACAGTTTTTTACTGCCCAAAGAGAGGCGCTGATTCGGTGGTATAATACCAAAGAGCGCCCACTCCGGAGACAACCTCCAATAATTTACCAGATTGGCCGTCAAGTAGTTTCGTATCTGAATCCAAAACTGTCTGATTAAATGACATGTCCACAGGCAGTGAAGCATATCCGCCTGAGGAGTGCCACATTTCCAACATGCATGTGTGTCAGCAAGTCCTATCAAGTGTCGTCTATGGGGCGATAGATAAGTCCTATGCAAAATATTGAGAGACATTTCTTTATATCTAGAAGAGGGAAATAATTTGCAGGTTTTAACATGTGCCGCCAGTATGTCTGTAATTTCAACGTTCGGGAGACAATCTCTCCAAGACATAACACCTCCCGAACCCCTCGAGTAGTCTAGGACGTTCTGAAAGTACCCATACGCAGTCGAGATTGCCTTCTTAACCCTAGGGGTTTGTTTCAACATTTTATCCATCGGATTATCCCAGTCCCCAGGTGAAAAATATCTAATAGTGGACGAAATATAGTGTTGAGCCAAAAGAAAGGCCACAGGAAAGGCCCTCAGAGTTGGGTATTTAGTAGTGGCCTCCTGGAACGTGAGCGGCCTCGAGCCCCGCATGTCCACCAAATCACCAATCTTGGACACCCCCCCCAGCCTCCATATATTAAACGGGTAGTGTGCCTGACCCTCTTGAAAGTCAGGATTAGCCATTAACGGAAGGTGTAATGATTTGTGGGCATTTAGATTAGATTAGATTTTATGTTCCACAGTAAGGGGACACCTCCCGATCATGCAGATGCAGAAATGTAATGAGATCCCCCTCCTGTATAAATTCTCTATCTATGTCTGTATTTATGTATGTGTTATCGTTTTGCATCCAGTCATGTAGGTAACGGAGTTGGGCCGCCTGGGAGTACCAGAGGACATTAGGGAAGTTAATTCCCCCATTCCCTACAGTCTGCTGTAATTTGATTAACGCTATGCGCGGTCTCCCTCCCTGCCAGATGTATCTCCTAAAGAGAAAGTTGAGACGTTGAACGTCTTTAGGTAGAAGTGTGTGTGGCATGGCTTGAATGAAGTACATCAGACGGGGGAATGATATCATCTTGATCAAGCTAGCCCTCCCCAAATATGATAAAGGCATAGATTTCCAAGTCTCGAGTTCTGTTTCAATTGTTCGGATGGCCGAGGTCAAATTTAGGGCGTATAAACGCTCAGGCTTTCTCGATATTCGAATCCCCAAATATGTCATGTGATCTGAACTCCATTGTAATGGTAGATTCATCGCCCCCTGCTTCAAAAATGAACCATTTCCCAGTCTGAGTGCCACCGATTTTGCCCAGTTAACGTTGAAGCCTGAAACTTGACCATAAGCCTGTAGTAGATTAAATATATGGGTCAGTGAAGCCTCTGGATCAGAGATATATAGCAGAAGATCATCGGCAAAAGCAGAAAGTTTTAGGTTTCTTCGACCAACCTGGATTCCTTGAAACTGATTATCATTTAACAGCAAGCGATGTAAGGGATCTATGGCTAGGTTGAACAGCAGGGGAGATAAGGGGCAACCCTGTCGCGTGCCACGATGCATCACCACCGGGTTGCTCATATAGCCATTAAGCAAAAGGGAAGTCGAGGGAGAATCATATAGGTAGCGAATAATTTCAATAAAGTCTTGATGGAACAGTCTACGTTCTAGGACCTTAAATAGATGGGGCCAGAGTACTGTGTCGAAGGCCTTGGTGGTGTCCAAACTGAGGAATATATTTCTGGATTGGGGCGATTGAGCAGACGCTACAACTGCCGCGATCGCCGCCCTAATTCCTTTAAACGAATGAGTATTGCGAACAAAGCCAAGTTGGTGGTTAGTTAAAGTGTGGGGGAGAATCACTTGTAGCCGGTCTGCTAGAATCTTAGTAAATAGTTTTATGTCGGTATTTAGCAACGTAATTGGCCTATAAGAGGACACCAATTGTGGGTCATGCGCAGGTTTAGGGATTAAAATAGTATGTGCTGTCGTGAAATGGTGGAAGAGGGAACGATGTTGTAAAAGACTATTGAACACTTCTAGCAGAGTCGGAACGACATGGGGCTGGAGGATTTTGTAAAATTCATTAGAGAGGCCGTCCGGGCCTGGAGACTTGTGTAACTTTAGTTTGGACATTGCCGAGACCAATTCGTCTTCTGTAATAGTTCTCACTAGTAGATCCGACTGTGCAGTCGTGATTGGCGGTAATAAAGTATCTGGTAGGAGTGTGGTGTGGGTGGATTCGTTGAAGGGGAGATCAGAGTATAGGTCAGCAAAGTAAGATTCAAAATGATCTAATATGGCCGGGGAATTGGTAAGGAGTTGTCCCGAGGCTCGGTGTCTAACCGCTGTTATGAATTTGCGTGTCGATTTTTTCCTAGCCATGGTTGCCAGTAGTCTACCGGATTTATTACCCCATCTGTAGTATTTGTGGGAAGAAAATACCACATCGCATTTTGCTTGCGCTAGTAAGTGGTCGTTTAAGAGCTGTTTAGCCTGTAAATAAAGCCGCAAGGACTCCTCAGTCTGTAGGGTAAGGTGGCGTTGCATTGTATCGGTTAATTCTGAGTGTAAGGTGGTATAAATCGCTAAGTTTTTCTTTTTCAATCTATGAACATACTCAATAATTTGACCCCTTAAGACTGCTTTTGCGCGCACCCCAAAAAGTGTTCGGGCGGTCCCAATGTTCTAAGTTATCATCTAAATAGTTGGCCCAACTTGTTATCAAAAATTTTCTAAAATCATCACAGTTATAGAGATAGCTTGGAAATCTCCAAATCCTAGAGCCCCCTGACTGAAGAGTTCTTTGCAGCGTCGATGTCACAGGAGCATGGTCTGATATCAGAATGTTGTGTATATCAGCTTTCATGACTCGCGTCACTAGGGAATCTGCAACCAATATGGAGTCAATCCTGGACCAGGAGCTGTGAACCCCGGAAAAGAAAGTAAATGATCTGTCAGAGGGATTGAGGAGACGCCAAACATCAGTAAGCTGAAGGGAGGTTTTCAGTGTTTGGAGATGTGTCCAAGAAGGGGAACCGGAAGTGCGCGGGATAGGGCGTTTATCAATAGTGGGATCATCAACTGTGTTCCAGTCACCTCCCAGGATAAGCTGAGAATTATCGCGTTGAAGCAGTTGAGAGCTAATTTCTTGGAAAAAGGCAGCTGTCTCGCCATTTGGTGCATATACGTTAACCAGTGTGTATTTGTTACCCCAAATTTCTACATCCAAAATTAAATAACGTCCCCCACGGGAGTTCCCCGCCTCTGGGGGCGAGGGGGGGTTAGGCTTCACCGCCGTGTTTTTGGTCTTACTCATTCTTGTAGTAACTGAGGACTGGGCAGATCTTTATGGACGAATTTGTCCATCCCCCGGTCCGCAGACCTTTAACTGTAACAAACTAGGGACTTCTATACCAACACACTACCGCAGGGCCGGCCCGAGGCATGTTCGACTCAAGCAGCTGCGCAGGGCGCCACCCTTAATGGGCGCCGTGCGCTGGCACCGCCATGTCGGAGACTGGAGCCGGCCCTGATCTCCCCTGCTGTCCCGGCTGACACTGCTCTGTGTGCCGCCGCTGTGTGCGCTGTGTGCGCTATGCGGCGCCGGCGTCTGATGTCAGACACCGGCGCTGCACAGCGCGCGCAGACAGCACAGACAGCGGGCGCGCACAGCAGCACTCCCCCTCCCTCGGCACAGCAGGTACTGGGGGCATATGTGGCACTGTGGGGGGCATTTATCTGGCACTGTGGGGGCATTTATCTGGCACTGTGGGGGGCATTCATTTATCTGGCACTGTGGGGGGCATTCATTTATCTGGCACTGCGGGGGGGACATTTATCTGTGCACTGTGAGGGGGCATTAATGTATCTGGCACTGTGGGGGCATTTCTGGCACTGTGGGGGCATATCTGCGCTGTGGGGGCATTTATGTATCTGCACTGTGGGGGCATGTATGTATCTGGCACTTTGGGGGCATTTCTGTATCTGGCACTGGGGGGGCATATCGGCACTGTGGGGGTATTTATGTATCTGGCACTGTGGGGATATATCTGCACTGTGGGGGCACTTATTTATCTGGCACTGGGGGCATTTATTTATCTGGCACTGTGGGGGCATTTATTTATCTGGCACTGTGAGGGGCATTTATTTATCTGGCACTGTGGGGGGCATTTATTTGGCACTGTGGGGGCATATCTGGCACTGGGGGCATTAATGTATCTGGCACTGTGGGGGCATATCTGGCACTGGGGGCATTAATGTATCTGACACTGTGGGGGGCAATAATGCATCTGGCACTGTGTGGGCACTTATGCATCTGGCACTGGGGTCATTTATGCATCTGGCAATGTGTGGGCATTTATGTATTTGGCACTGGGGGCATTTATGTATCTGGCCCTGTGGGGGCATTTTTATATATGGCACTGTGGGGACATACTGGCACTGTGTGGGCATTTTTATATCTGGAACTGTGGGGGCACTTATGTATCTGGCACTGTGTGGGCACTTATGTATCTGGCACTGTGGGGGCATTTATGTATCTGGCACTGTGGGGGGCATATCTGCACTGTGGAGGCATTTATGTATCTGGCACTTTGGGGGCATTTATGTATCTGAACTGTGGGTGCATATCTGGCACTGTGTGGCCATTTATGTAGCTGGCACTGCTGGGGGGAGGCATGTCACGTGTAGCTGGCACTGCTGGGGGGGGCATGTCGCGTGTAGCTGGCACTGCTGGGGGGCATGTCGCGTGTAGCTGGCACTGCTGGGGGGCATGTCACGTGTAGCTGGCACTGCTGGGGGGCATGTCACGTGTAGCTGGCACTGCTGGGGAGCATGTCATGTAGTGTTCCCGCTAGGCGTCTGTGGCTAGGCAATGTGTCTCAGTGCTCTCCCTGGTGCAATGTCCTAGTGCTGTGCCTGGCGCAAAGTGTATAGGAGGTTCCACCTGGTGCAGTGTGTATTAGCTGCACTACTGTGTGGTGTAATGCAAATTGCCACTATTATGTGGCCACGTACCTTCCCCACGAAGTAACTCCCCTTAATTTTTGCTGCGCGCCTTCGGCGCGCACTGTCCATGCTTTCACATTTAGGTATGGGAACAACAAGCAGTATGTACATCATTTTGCCCTCCTAACTTAAAAATGTGCCCTCCCTGTGATCAGCACCATGCCCTAAAAAGTGAACACTATCATGTGTAGCTGGCACTGCTGGGGGGCATGTCACGTGTAGCTGGCACTGCTGCGGGGCATGTCATGTGTAGCTGGCACTGCTGCGGGGCATGTCATGTGTAGCTGGCACTGCTGGGGGGCATGTCATGTCTATCTGGCACTGCACATTATGTGTATCTGGCACTATACTGGAGACATTGGGGTATATTTACTAAGCTCCCGATTTTGACCGAGATGCCGTTTTTTCATCAAAGTGTCATCTCGGTAAATCTCGGTCATTTACTAAACACTAATCACGGCAGTGATGAGGGCATTCGTAATTTTTTGCTAGTTCAGGTAAAAAATTACGAATGAATACACCATCGGTCAAAACGCGGCTGTTTAAGTATGAATCTCGGTCATTTACTAAGAAGTGCAAAGCAAAAAAACACAAAACACTGCCGTGAAAAATTACAACTCGTAAAAAAGTCCTAAAAAAAAACAGACCTGCTTTTTTTATCCGTGATTTGAGATGCATGCAGGGATCCATGAGATCCGTGCATGTATATCAGTGGGAAGGGGTGTGAAAGTGCTTATTTTTGCTAAAAAAATTGCGTGGGGTCCCCCCTCCTAAGCATAACCAGCCTCGGGCTCTTTGAGCCGATCCTGGTTGCAGAAATATGGGGAAAAAAATGACAGGGGTTCCCCCATATTTAAGCAACCAGCATCGGGCTCTGCGCCTGGTCCTGGTCCCAAAAATACGGGGGACAAAAAGAGTAGGGGTCCCCCGTATTTTTAAAACCAGCACCGGGCTCCACTAGCTGGACAGATAATGCCACAGCCGGGGGTCACTTTTATACAGCGCCCTGCGGCCGTGGCATCAAAAATCCAACTAGTCACCCCTGGCCGGGGTACCCTGGGGGAGTGGGGACCCCTTCAATCAAGGGGTCCCCCCCCCCAGCCACCCAAGGGCCAGGGGTGAAGCCCGAGGCTGTCCCCCCCCATCCAATGGGCTGCGGATGGGAGGGCTGATAGCCTTTGTTGTAAAATAAAAGATATTGTTTTTAGTAGCAGTACTACAAGTCCCAGCAAGCCTCCCCCGCATGCTGGTACTTGGAGAACCACAAGTACCAGCATGCGGCGGAAAAACGGGCCCGCTGGTACCTGTAGTACTACCACTAAAAAAATACCCAAAAAAAGACAAGACACACACACCGTGAAAGTATAATTTTATTACTTACATACACACATACATACATACTTACCTATGGCCCCACGCAGGTCGGTCCTCTTGTCCAGTAGAATCCAAGGGTACCTGTTGAATAAATTATACTCACGAGATCCAGGGGTCCAGGCTCCTCGGCAAATCCAGGGTTAATCCACGTACTTGCCAAAAATAAAAAAACGGTGTCCCGACCACGAACTGAAAGGGGACCCATGTTTGCACATGGGTCACCTTTCCCCGAATGCAAGAAACCCACTTTGCCTTCTGGCTAAGTGGGTTTCTTCAGCCAATCAGGGAGCGCCACGTTGTAGCACTCTCCTGATCAGCTGTGTGGTCCTGTCCTCACTGACAGGCAGCACACGGCAGTGTTACAATGTAGCGCCTATGCGCTACATTGTAACCAATGATGGGAACTTTCTGCTCAGCGGTGACGTCACTTTAGGTCAACCGCAGGGCAGAAAGTTCCCATCATTGGTTACAATGTAGCGCATAGGCGCTACATTGTAACACTGCCGTGTGCTGCCTGTCAGTGAGGACAAGAGCACACAGCCGATCAGGAGAGTGCTACAACGTGGCACTCCCTGATTGGCTGAAGAAACCCACTTAGACAGAAGTCAGAGTGGCTTTCTGGCATTCGTGGAAAGGAGTCCCATGTGAAAACATGGGGCCCCTTTCAGTTCGTGGCTCGGCTTTCCGTTTTCTTATTTTATGCAAGTACGTGGATTACCCCTGGATTTCCCGAGGAGCCTGGACCCCTGGATCTCGTGAGTATAATTTCTTCAACAGGTACCCCTTGGATTCTACTGGAGAAGAGGACCGACCTGCGTGTGAACATAAGGTAAGTATGTATGTATGTTTGTGTGGATGTATGTAATAAATCTTTACTTTCACGGTGTGTGTGTCTTGTCTTTTTTTGGGTATTTTTTTAGTAGTAGTACTACAGGTACCAGCGGGCCCGTTTTTCCGTCGCATGCTGGTACTTGTGGTTCTCCAAGTACCAGCATGCGGGGGAGGCTTGCTGGGCCTTGTAGTACTGCTACTAAAAACAATATCTTTTCTTTTACAACAAAGGCTATCAGCCTCCCCATCCGCAGCCCATTGGATGGGGGGGGACAGCCTCGGGCTTCACCCCTGGCCCTTGGGTGGCTGGGGGGGGACCCCTTGATTGAAGGGGTCCCCACTCCCCCAGGGTACCCCGGCCAGGGGTGACTAGTTGGATTTTTGATGCCACGGCCGCAGGGCACTATATAAAAGTGACCCCCGGCTGTGGCATTATCTGTCCAGCTAGTGGAGCCCGGTGCTGGTTTTAAAAATACGGGGGACCCCTACTCTTTTTGTCCCCCGTATTTTTGGGACCAGGACCAGGCGCAGAGCCCGATGCTGGTTGCTTAAATATGGGGGAACCCCTGTCATTTTTTCCCCCATATTTTTGCAACCAGGATCGGCTCAAAGAGCCCGAGGCTGGTTATGCTTAGGAGGGGGGACCCCACGCATTTTTTTTTTATTATTTTACAGTGTTTAATTAAAAAAAAACAAAAAACCCCAGCACGGATCACACAGATCCGGCCGAGATTGATTGTAAAAAAAGTCGGCAGTGTTTTGCTAATCACTGCCGTAAAAATAGGTAAAAAACCACGAATGACATCGACATCGGAAGAAAAGAAAAACCCGAATACGACAGCTTAGTAAATCCATCGTAATCAATTCAAAAAGTTGCAGTTTTACACTGTCGATGTCAGTCGTGATTGAACTTGAACATGATTCTGAAAATTACGAATCTTAGTAAATAAACCCCATTGTGTGTAAGGAACACTACTGTGGCTATGTGTAAGGCTGCTAATTGTGTGAAAATATGTTTATAGTTTAATGATATGAAGTTACGAGGCCACGCCCACTTTTCCAGAGACCACACCCGCATGGGGGGGGGGGGGGGGCGCTTTTACATTTTCTCGCTCAGGGTGCTAGTAGGCCTGAAGCCGGCCCTGCACTACCGTATATGATAATAAGGAACCTCACGGAAAGGTTTGAGTCAGATGATATGTCAGAGCTACTCAGCAGAATAAATAAACAGCAAAATTTAAGTAAACATTACTTTACACATAGTACAGATGTCGGTAATAGGCATCAACTCGGTATGCCATACAAGTAAAAGCTTTACCGAGGCGGTGCACTTTGAAACCTCCAGATTAAAGCAGATGACAGAGCAAAACAATATTCAAACTATTGTGAGAAATATTTCAAATTTCCCCAAGTAAGGTGCTTTGTAAAAGGTAACAGTAGATTAATATAACCAGTTAGGCGCCCTAACATTGGGTAGCCACCAGGTGGCGATATAACCTTAAAAGCTCCTGCTCAGGGAGAGCAGAGGCTTCAATAATCAGATATACCAGTGACTTTTAAGGTAGTTACATATCTTCTTACAGTGTTGACGGTGGGTAGATAGGAACAGAAAAAAGGAGAAAAAGAAAGGGGAGAGTTTAGCAAGAAACAGAAAAAAAGAATAAAAGAGAGGCCTGGATTTCTTCACCCCCAGACAGACGAGCCTAAGCGGAAGGGAGAGGTTGTGCCATCTGTTGGGGATAGGTATAGGGAAGTGCAGGAGAGGTTAGGAAGAGGAGTGTATTGAGCTGATATCACCCTTTGTAAAGGGGGGCTGTATAAGCTTCCCCTGTAAAAATGCAGTCTGGTAGTACGACCATGCAGCCAGTGTCCAGCGACCAGCAAGACTCCTCAGCAGCCACTCTCTCTTAGGGTAGCGTTCCCCACTTCAGAGTGTGTCCAAGGGCACTTCCTCACCTCTTGTTCCAGCCACTCACGAAGGGCCAGTCGATCCGACACAGGGCCTATCCCTGCACCCACCACCGTCGCACTGCACCCCGATTCAGGAGTCCAGATGGTTAACCAGGACCAGAGGGCAGGATAGGGAACTCAACACCCCGGACCTCAAGGAAAACAGCGGTCATCCGTCAGATGGTGTTCGGACACCGTGCAGCAGGCCCTCCCTCTGCCTCCTCTGGTAGATGTCTCCCGGGATCCTCTGGCAACGCCTGGCAGCGACTGCGCTCTCTGCCGCGTCACCCAGCTCCGTCTTAGGGCACCCCGGCGTAGACCCCACAGCAGGGGGGGAATCAGGTCAGTGTCCTCCGCAACCCGGGGCCGTCTTCGGTTCAGCGCCTCTCCGTCGCCAGTCGAGTCTTGACCCGCTGCTCGTTCCCGTTTCCCCGCACTGCCGCACAGTCTCGGAGTCAGGTGCGGGAGGGGGAGCCGAGTCAGTGTCCTCTGCTCCAGGGGTCTCCTCCGGGTCAACGCCGCTCCGCCGCCAGCCAAAGCCCGTCCTATCGATCAGTCCCGTCTCCGATCACTGCCGCACAGCCTTAAGAGCAGCAGCGGGGGGGACACGGGGGGCCTTTCCTCGCGTCTAGGGGCAGCAGGGGCCAGCGAGCATCAGGGAGCAGAGGCCATAGCCCCGCCAGCAGCACACAGAGCCTTCGCACTGTCTCCCAATGGATGGGATATCCCCAGAGGGCCGTAGGTAAGGTGTTAATACCTCGTGTGCGCGTGGGGATGAGTGCTACCAGGCATCCAGTTTTCGGGCCAGGCGTCACACCGGCGGTCATGTAAGCCGTCTCTTTGAAGGCCAAACTACGGGGGCATACAGTCACGCACCTACCCCTGCAGGGTCTTTCCAGGCTCCCTCTATTGTTGGGATATTTGTAGAGGGTTTATCAAGAAGATAGGTACCGGATAGCAGGGGATGTTGGTGGATTTTCCACCGGCAGGCTGGAGCTCAGCTAAAAAGCAGCCATGCTGGATGGCCCGCCCACCGGAAGTCATCCATCTACATTCTATACCTGTGGTGCATTTTAGTTTTGCAGTTTGCTGACAGTGACCACCAGTATATATAGCAGTACGGTACGGAAGGCCACTGCTGTACCAACCTCTGTGTCGTCAAGTATACTATCCATCTACATTCTATACCTGTGGTGCATTTTAGTTTTGCAGTTTGCTGACAGTGACCACCAGTATATATAGCAGTACGGTACGGAAGGCCACTGCTGTACCTACCTCTGTGTCGACAAGTATACTATCCATCTACATTCTATACCTGTGGTGCATTTCAGTTGTGCGCAGTATATATAGTAGTAGGCCATTGCTATTGATACTGGCATATAATTCCACACATTAAAAAATGGAGAACAAAAATGTGGAGGTTAAAATAGGGAAAGATCAAGATCCACTTCCACCTCGTGCTGAAGCTGCTGCCACTAGTCATGGCCGAGACGATGAAATGCCATCATCGTCGTCTGCCAAGGCCGATGCCCAATGTCATAGCAGAGAGCATGTAAAATCCAAAAAACAAAAGTTCAGTAAAATGACCCAAAAATCAAAATTGAAAGCGTCTGATGAGAAGCGTAAACTTGCCAATATGCCATTTACGACACGGAGTGGCAAGGAACGGCTGAGGCCCTGGCCTATGTTCATGGCTAGTGGTTCAGATTCACATGAGGATGGAAGCACTCATCCTCTCGCTAGAAAAATGAAAAGACTTAAGCTGGCAAAAGCACAGCAAAGAACTGTGCGTTCTTCTAAATCACAAATCCCCAAGGAGAGTCCAATTGTGTCGGTTGCGATGCCTTACCTTCCCAACACTGGACGGGAAGAGCTTGCGCCTTCCACCATTTGCACGCCCCCTGCAAGTGATGGAAGGAGCACCCGCAGTCCAGTTCCTGATAGTAAAATTGAAGATGTCAGTGTTGAAGTACACCAGGATGAGGATATGGGTGTTACTGGCGCTGGAGAGAAAATTGACAAGGAGGATTCGGATGGTGAGGTGGTTTGTTTAAGTCAGGCACCCGGGGAGACACCTGTTGTCCATGGGATGAATATGGCCATTGACATGCCTGGTCAAAATACAAAAAAAAAATCAGCTCTTCGGTGTGGAATTATTTCAACACAAAAGTAGACAACAGGTGTCAAGCCGTGTGTTGCCTTTGTCAAGCTGTAATAAGTAGGGGCAAGGACGTTAACCACCTCGGAACATCCTCTCTTATACGTCACCTGCAGCGCATTCATCATAAGTCAGTTACAAGTTCAAAAACTTTGAATGAAAGCGGAAGCAGTCCACTGACCACTAAATCCCTTCCTCTTGTAACCAAGCTCCTGCAAACCACACCACCAACTCCCTCAGTGTCAATTTCCTCCTTAGACAGGAAAGCCAATAGTCCTGCAGGCCATGTCACTGGCAAGTCTGACGAGTCCTCTCCTGCCTGGGATTCCTCTGATGCATCCTTGAGTGTAATGCCTACTGCTGCTGGCGCAGCTGTTGTTGCTGTGGGAGTCGATCGTCATCCCAGAGGGGAAGTCGGAAGACCACTTGATTGTCCAACAGTCCTTTGCGAGGAAGATGAAATATCACAGCAGTCAACCTGCTGCAAAGCGGATAACTCAGGTCTTGTCAGCCTGGGTGGTGAGAAATGTGGTTCCGGTATCCATCGTTAATTCAGAGGCAACTAGAGACTTGATTGAGGTACTGTGTCCCCGGTACCAAATACCATCTAGGTTCCATTTCTCTAGGCAGGCGATACCAAAAATGTACACAGACGTCAGAAAAAGAGTCACCAGTGTACTAAAAAATGCAGTTGTACCCAATGTCCACTTAACCACGGACATGTGGACAAGTGGAGCAGGGCAGACTCAGGACTATAAGACTGTGACAGCCCAATGGGTAGATATATTGCCTCCCGCTGCAAGAACAGCAGCGGCGGCACCAGTAGCAGCATCTCGCAAACGCCAACTCGTTCCTAGGCAGGCTACGCTTTGTATCATCGCTTTCCATAAGAGGCACACAGCTGACAACCTCTTACGGAAACTGAGGAACATCATCGCAAAATGGCTTACCCAATTGGACTCTCCTGGGGATTTGTGACATCGGACAACGCCAGCAATATTGTGCGTGCATTACATGTGGGCAAATTCCAGCACGTCCCATGTTTTGCACATACCTTGAATTTGGTGGTGCAGAATTATTTAAAAAACGACAGGGGCGTGCAAGAGATGCTGTCGGTGGCCCGAAGAATTGAGGGCCACTTTCGGCATTCAGCCACCGCGTGCCGAAGACTGGAGCACCACCAAACATTCCTGAACCTGCCCTGCCATCATCTGAAGCAAGAGGTGGTAACGAGGTGGAATTCCACCCTCTATATGCTTCAGAGGATGGAGGAGCAGCAAAAGGCCATTCAAGCCTATACATCTGCCCACGATATAGGCAAATGAGGGGGAATGCACCTGACTCAAGCACAGTGGAGAATGATTTCAACGTTGTGCAAGGTTCTGCAACCCTTTGAACTTGCCACACGTGAAGTCAGTTCAGACACTGCCAGCCTGTCAGGTCATTCCCCTCATCAGGCTTTTGCAGAAGAAGCTTGAGACATTGAAGGAGGAGCTAAAACAGAGCGATTCAGCTAGGCACGTGGGACTTGTGGATGGAGCCCTTAATTCGCTTAACCAGGATTCACGGGTGGTCAATCTGTTGAAATCAGAGCACTACATTTTGGCCACCGTGCTCGATCCTAGATTTAAAACCTACATTGTATCTCTCTTTCCGGCAGCCACAAGTCTGCAGAGGTTCAAAGACCTGCTGGTGAGAAAATTGTCAAGTCAAGTTGAACGTGACCCGTCAACAGCTCCTCCTTCACATTCTCTCGCAACTGGGGGTGCAAAGAAAAGGCTAAGAATTCCGAGCCCAGCCGCTGGCAGTGATGCAGGGCAGTCTGGAGCGAGTGCTGACATCTGATCCAGACTGAAGGACCTGGCAACGATTACTGACATGTCGTCTACTGTCACTGCATATGATTCTGCCACCATTGAAAGAATGGTGGAGGATTATATGAGTGACTGCATCCAAGTAGGCACGTCAGACAGTCCGTACGTATACTGGCAGGAAAAAGAGGCAATTTGGAGGCCCTTGCACAAACTGGCTTTATTCTACCTAAGTTGCCCTCCCTCCAGTGTGTACTCCGAAAGAGTGTTTAGTGCAGCCGCTCACCTTGTCAGCAATCGGCATACGAGGTTACTTCCAGAAAATGTGGAGAAGATGATGTTCATCAAAATGAATTATAATCAATTCCTCCGTGGAGACATTCACCAACAATTGCTTCCAGAAAGTACACAGAGATCTGAGATGGTGGATTCCAGTGGGGACGAATTAATAATCTGTGAGGAGGGGGATGTACACAGTGAAAGGGGTGAGGAATCGGAGGATGATGATGAGGTGGACATCTTGCCTGTGTAGAGCCATTTTTTGCAAGGAGAGATTGATTGGTTTGGGCCCCCACCAAAAAAGAAGCAACCAGTCATTTCGGTCACAGTCGTGTGGCAGACCCTGTCACTGAAATGATGGGTTCGTTAAAGTGTGCATGTCCTGTTTATAAAACATAAGGGTGGGTGCACCTCTTTTTTCTTTCATTTTTCTTTGCCCACATGTGCTGTTTGGGGACAATTTTTTTGAAGTGCCATCCTGCCTGACACTGCAGTGCCACTCCTAGATGGACCAGATGTTTGTGTCGGCCACTTGTGTCGCTTAGCTTAGCCATCCAGCGACCTCGGTGCAAATTTTAGGACTAAAAATAATATTGTGAGGTGTGAGGTGTTCAGAATAGACTGGAAATGAGTGGAAATTATGGTTATTGAGGTTAATAATACTATGGGATCAAAATGACCCCCAAATTCTATGATTTAAGCTGTTTTTTAGGATTTTTAAAAAAAAACACCCGAATCCAAAACACACCCGAATCCGACAAAAAATTTTCAGTAAGGTTTTGCCAAAACGCGTCCGAATCCAAATCACGGCCACGGAACCGAATCCATAATCAAAACACAAAACCCGAAAAATTTCCGGTGCACATCACTAATTTGAAGATATTAATAATATCTCCTCTTAGGCCCCTCTTTTCTAGTGTATACATATTCAGCCTAGTAAGTCTTTCCTTATAGTCCAGTCCTTCTAGGCCTTTAATCAATTTAGTAGCTTGCCTTTGAACACTTTTGAGTTCACTGATGTCTTTTTTATACAATGGTGCCCAAAACTGAACACAATATTCCAGATGCGGACATACCAATGCCTTATACAGGGGCATGATTACATCCGAGTCCCTTGTCTCAATTCCCCTTTCTCATACGTCCTAGAGGATGCTGGGGTCCACTTCAGTACCATGGGGTATAGACGGTTCCGCAGGAGCCATGGGCACTTTAAGACTTTTCAAGGGTGTGAACTGGCTCCTCCCTCTATGCCCCTCCTCCAGACCTCAGTTTAGAAAATGTGCCCAGGCAGACTGGATGCACTCCAGGGGAGCTCTACTGAGTTTCTCTGAAAAGATTTATGTTAGGTTTTTTATTTTCAGGGAGGACTGCTGGCAAGTCTCCCTGCTTCGTGGGACTTAGGGGGCAGAAATAGGAACCAACTTCCTGAATAGTTTCATGGCTCTGCTTCTGGCTGACAGGACAACCTGCCATCGCATTGTCTGAGCGGATCTGGACTGGTCTTCCTTGTAGATTGTCCTTTGCCTGAACCAGAGCCAAGTAAATGGCTCTTATTTCTAACAGATTTATCGGCAGGCGACTTTCCCTTGCGGTCCATTTTCCCTGGCTTCCGAGTACCGCCCCCCAGCCTTGCAAGCTGGCATCTGTTGTCAGGACTTGCCACTCTTTTATCCAAAAGGGTCTCCCCTTTTTTAAATGGTCTGTCTGTAGCCACCACGCTAGAGACCTTTTTACATTTACTGGAATCTTTATCATCTGCTTCTTTATCGTCTGATGATTTCCGTTCCATTTGGTCAGAATAAGGTGCTGTAACAGTCTGGAGTGGAACTGCGCATATTCCACCATGTCGAAGGTTGATACCATCAGACCCAACAGTCGCATAACTGTATGGACTGACATTGTCTGGGCTTGCAACTAGAGATGAGCGGGTTCGGTTCCTCGGAATCCGAACCCGCCCGAACTTCACCCTTTTTTGCACGGGTCCGAGCAGACTCGGATCCTCCCGCCTTGCTCGGTTAACCCGAGCGCGCCCAAACGTCATCATCCCGCTGTCGGATTCTCGCGAGACTCGGATTCTATATAAGGAGCCGCGCGTCGCCGCCATTTTTACATGTGCATTGAGATTGATAGGGAGAGGACGTGGCTGGCGTCCTCTCCGTTTAGATTAGAAGATAGAGACGAGTGATATTTGATTTACTACTAATTTTGGGGAGCAGTTGTTAGGAGTACTCAGTACAGGGCAGAGTTTTGCTGATAGTGACCACCAGTTTTATTTTATAATCCGTTCTCTGCCTGAAAAAAACGATACATACCATATCTGTGCTCAGCCTCAGTGTGCTGCATGATATATCATCTATGTATATCTGACTGTGCTGAGTGCTCACTGCTCACACAGCTTAATTGTGGGGGAGACTGGGGAGCAGTTATAGCAGGAGTACAGTGCACACTTTTGCTGCCAGTGACAACCAGTATATTGTCTGCCTGAAAAAGTTAAACACTCCTGTGGTGTTTTTTTTTATTATTCTATAAACGCATTCTGCTGACAGTGTCCAGCAGGTCCGTCATTCATTATATTATATAAATATTTACCTACAGTAGTGTTATATATATTTTTTCATCTCTATCATCTTTATCATGTCTATATTAGCAGACGCAGTACGGTAGTCCACGGCTGTGGCTATCTCTGTGTCGTCAGTGCTCGTCCATAATTGTATACCTACTTACCTGTGGTGGGGTTTTTTTTTCTATCTTCTTCATACTAGTAGTTTAGGAGTCTGCTGACAGTGTCCACCAGGTCCGTCATTATATTATATACCTACAGTAGTAATATATTTAGTATATTATCTATACTAGCAGACGCAGTACGGTAGGCCACGGCTGTACCTACCTCTGTGTCGTCAGTGCTCGTCCATAATTGTATATCTACCTACCTGTGGTGGTTTTTTTTTTTCTATCTTCTTCATACTAGTAGTTTAGGAGTCTGCTGACAGTGTCCACCAGGTCCGTCATTATATTATATACCTACAGTAGTAATATATTTATTATATTATCTATACTAGCAGACACAGTACGGTAGGTGGCTGTACCTACCTCTGTGTCGTCACTCATCCACAATTGTATACCTACATGTGGTGGTTTTTTTTTTCTATCTTCTTCATACTAGTAGTTTAGGAGTCTGCTGACAGTGTCCACCAGGTCCGTCATTATATTATATACCTACAGTAGTAATATATTTAGTATATTATCTATACTAGCAGACGCAGTACGGTAGGCCACGGCTGTACCTACCTCTGTGTCATCACTCGTCCATAATTGTATACCTACCTGTGGTGGTTTTTTTTTTCTATCTTCTTCATACTAGTAGTTTAGGAGTCTGCTGACAGTGGCCACCAGGTCCGTCATTATATTATATACCTACAGTAGTAATATATTTAGTATATTATCTATACTAGCAGACGCAGTACGGTAGGCCACGGCTGTTCCTACCTCTGTGTCGTCACTCGTCCATAATTGTATACCTACCTGTGGTGGGGTTTTTTTTCTATCTTCTTCATACTATTAGTTTAGGAGTCTGCTGACAGTGTCCACCAGGTCCGTCATTATATTATATACCTACAGTAGTAATATATTTAGTATATTATCTATACTAGCAGACACAGTACGGTAGGTGGCTGTACCTACCTCTGTGTCGTCACTCATCCACAATTGTATACCTACATGTGGTTGTTTTTTTTTTCTATCTTCTTCATACTAGTAGTTTAGGAGTCTGCTGACAGTGTCCACCAGGTCCGTCATTATATTATATACCTACAGTAGTAATATATTTAGTATATTATCTATACTAGCAGACGCAGTACGGTAGGCCACGGCTGTACCTACCTCTGTGTCATCACTCGTCCATAATTGTATACCTACCTGTGGTGGTTTTTTTTTTCTATCTTCTTCATACTAGTAGTTTAGGAGTCTGCTGACAGTGTCCACCAGGTCCGTCATTATATTATATACCTACAGTAGTAATATATTTAGTATATTATCTATACTAGCAGACGCAGTACGGTAGGCCACGGCTGTACCTACCTCTGTGTCATCACTCGTCCATAATTGTATACCTACCTGTGGTGGGTTTTTTTTTCTATCTTCTTCATACTAGTAGTTTAGGAGTCTGCTGACAGTGGCCACCAGGTCCGTCATTATATTATATACCTACAGTAGTAATATATTTAGTATATTATCTATACTAGCAGACGCAGTACGGTAGGCCACGGCTGTTCCTACCTCTGTGTCGTCACTCGTCCATAATTGTATACCTACCTGTGGTGGGTTTTTTTTTCTATCTTCTTCATACTAGTAGTTTAGGAGTCTGCTGACAGTGTCCACCATGTCCGTCATTATATTATATACCTACAGTAGTAATATATTTAGTATATTATCTATACTAGCAGACGCAGTACGGTAGGCCACGGCTGTACCTACCTCTGTGTCGTCACTCGTCCATAATTGTATACCTACCTGTGGTGGGTTTTTTTTTTCTATCTTCTTCATATTAGTAGTTTAGGAGTCTGCTGACAGTGTCCACCAGGTCCGTCATTATATTATATACCTACAGTAGTAATATATTTATTATATTATCTATACTAGCAGACGCAGTACGGTAGTCCACGGCTGTGGCTATCTCTGTGTCGTCAGTGCTCGTCCATAATTGTATACCTACCTACCTGTGGTGGGGTTTTTTTTTCTATCTTCTTCATACTAGTAGTTTAGGAGTCTGCTGACAGTGTCCACCAGGTCCGTCATTATATTATATATACCTACAGTAGTTATATATATATATTTTTTATATCATTAATTATCATCTCTATACTAGCAGACGCAGTACGGTAGTCCACGGCTGTAGCTACCTCTGTGTTGTCAGTCACTCGTCATCCATAAGTATACTAGTATCCATCCATCTCCATTGTTTACCTGAGGTGCCTTTTAGTTGTGCCTATTAAAATATGGAGAACAAAAATGTTGAGGTTCCAAAAATAGGGAAAGATGAAGATCCACTTCCACCTCGTGCTGAAGCTGCTGCCACTAGTCATGGCCGAGACGATGAAATTCCATCAACGTCGTCTGCCAAGGCCGATGCCCAATGTCATAGTACAGAGCATGTAAAATCCAAAACACAAAAGATCAGTAAAAAAAGGACTCAAAAATCTTAATTAAAATCGTCGGAGGAGAAGCGTAAACTTGCCAATATGCCATTTACAACACGGAGTGGCAAGGAACGGCTGAGGCCCTGGCCTATGTTCATGGCTAGTGGTTCAGCTTCACATGAGGATGGAAGCACTCAGCCTCTCGCTAGAAAAATGAAAAGACTTAAGCTGGCAAAAGCACAGCAAAGAACTGTGCGTTCTTCGAAATCACAAATCCACAAGGAGAGTCCAATTGTGTCGGTTGCGATGCCTGACCTTCCCAACACTGGATGTGAAGAGCATGCGCCTTCCACCATTTGCACGCCCCCCGCAAGTGCTGGAAGGAGCACCCGCAGTCCAGTTCCTGATAGTCAGATTGAAGATGTCAGTGTTGAAGTACACCAGGATGAGGAGGATATGGGTGTTGCTGGCGCTGGGGAGGAAATTGACAAGGAGGATTCTGATGGTGAGGTGGTTTGTTTAAGTCAGGCACCCGGGGAGACACCTGTTGTCCGTGGGAGGAATATGGCCATTGACATGCCTGGTGAAAATACCAAATAAATCAGCTCTTCGGTGTGGAAGTATTTCAACAGAAATGCGGACAACAGGTGTCAAGCCGTGTGTTGCCTTTGTCAAGCTGTAATAAGTAGGGGTAAGGACGTTAACCACCTCGGAACATCCTTCCTTATACGTCACCTGCAGCGCATTCATCATAAGTCAGTGACAAGTTCAAAAACTTTGGGCGACAGCGGAAGCAGTCCACTGACCAGTAAATCCCTTCCTCTTGTAACCAAGCTCACGCAAACCACCCCACCAACTCCCTCAGTGTCAATTTCCTCCTTCCCCAGGAATGCCAATAGTCCTGCAGGCCATGTCACTGGCAATTCTGACGAGTCCTCTCCTGCCTGGGATTCCTCCGATGCATCCTTGTGTGTAACGCCTACTGCTGCTGGCGCTGCTGTTGTTGCTGCTGGGAGTCGATGGTCATCCCAGAGGGGAAGTCGTAAGACCACTTTTACTACTTCCACCAAGCAATTGACTGTCCAACAGTCCTTTGCGAGGAAGATGAAATATCACAGCAGTCATCCTGCTGCAAAGCGGATAACTGAGGCCTTGGCATCCTGGGCGGTGAGAAACGTGGTTCCGGTATCCATCGTTACTTCAGAGCCAACTATAGACTTGATTGAGGTACTGTGTCCCCGGTACCAAATACCATCTAGGTTCCATTTCTCTAGGCAGGCGATACCGAAAATGTACACAGACCTCAGAAAAAGACTCACCAGTGTCCTAAAAAATGCAGTTGTACCCAATGTCCACTTAACCACGGACATGTGGACAAGTGGAGCAGGGCAGACTCAGGACTATATGACTGTGACAGCCCACTGGGTAGATGTATTGACTCCCGCCGCAAGAACAGCAGCGGCGGCACCAGTAGCAGCATCTCGCAAACGCCAACTCTTTCCTAGGCAGGCTACGCTTTGTATCACCGCTTTCCAGAATACGCACACAGCTGAAAACCTCTTACGGCATAAGGGTGGGAGGGAGGGCCCAAGGACAATTCCATCTTGCACCTCTTTTTTCTTTAATTTTTCTTTGCGTCATGTGCTGTTTGGGGAGTATTTTTTGGAAGGGCCATCCTGTGTGACACTGCAGTGCCACTCCTAGATGGGCCAGGTGTTTGTGTCGGCCACTTGGGTCGCTGAGCTTAGTCACACAGCTACCTCATTGCGCCTCTTTTTTTCTTTGCGTCATGTGCTGTTTGGGGAGTGTTTTTTGGAAGGGCCATCCTGCGTGACACTGCAGTGCCACTCCTAGATGGGCCAGGTGTTTGTGTCGGCCACTTGGGTCGCTGAGCTTAGTCACACAGCTACCTCATTGCGCCTCTTTTTTTCTTTGCGTCATGTGCTGTTTTGGGGAGTGTTTTTTGGAAGGGCCATCCTGCGTGACACTGCAGTGCCACTCCTAGATGGGCCAGGTGTTTGTGTCGGCTACTTGGGTCGCTGAGCTTAGTCACACAGCTACCTCATTGTGCCTCTTTTTTTCTTTGCATCAAGTGCTGTTTGGGGAGTGTTTTTTGGAAGGGCCATCCTGCGTGACACTGCAGTGCCACTCCTAGATGGGCCAGGTGTTTGTGTCGGCCACTTGGGTCGCTGAGCTTAGTCATCCAGCGACCTCGGTGCAAATTTTAGGACTAAAAATAATATTGTGAGGTGTGAGGTGTTCAGAATAGACTGAAAATGAGTGTAAATTATGGTTATTGAGGTTAATAATACTATGGGATCAAAATGACCCCCAAATTCAATGATTTAAGCTGTTTTTTAGGGTTTTTTTAAAAAAAACACCCGAATCCAAAACACACCCGAATCCGACAAAAAAAATTCGGTGAGGTTTTGCCAAAACACGTTCGAACCCAAAACACGGCCGCGGAACCGAACCCAAAACCAAAACACAAAACCCGAAAAATTTCCGGTGCACATCTCTACTTGCAACGCTTCCTGAGCCATGACCTGCACCTTGACTATCTTTTTCTCTGTATACAATACACAAGGTGGAAAGCTGCTCAATCAGATTGTAATGTCACTCAGGTGCTAAAAGGGGAGGGGTAATTCTGTGTAGGAAAAAAAACTGTGTTCCCTAATGCACACCGAGTGAATAATATTACTATATAATAATAGTCAGATAATACGGAGATCTTAGTTGCGTATATCTGCAGATATAGGGTTAAGCCCCCAGGCCGATCGACACGGCTTCTCCGTCACTGGGGGTCCCTAATACTAGGTATGGGCCTGGGGTGCAGGACCCCACAATGTCGGCACAGGCCGGCCACCCCAGGTCAGCACACAGGTGAAAATTAATAGGGGTTAATAAGAAGCACAGAAGTGCTATGTAAGTGATGTGATTAAAATAATATATACAAAGTGATAGGAAAAATAATAAGTGTTAATAAAGTGTTAGGGTGTGCCGACCTGCAGCAGCCCACCCATACCGACACAGGGGCCACAGCACCCCACACCCACCCCATAAATAATTACATATATATATCTGGGTTAAATTCCCAGTGTAAGGCCACATGGTAATGGCACCTACAGCATCTGAGAGCCAGCTTACCTGGGGATACCCCTGGCTTCCCCTATGGCACTACTAGAGTCAGCAATCCCTCCTAATGCTGACCCATTTGTGCCTCTCTATATACAATACACAAGGTGGAAAGCTGCTCAATCAGATTGTAATGTCACTCAGGTGCTAAAAGGGGAGGGGTAATTCTGTGTAGGAAAAAAAACTGTGTTCCCTAATGCACACCGAGTGAATAATATTACTATATAATAATAGTCAGATAATACGGAGATCTTAGTTGCGTATATCTGCAGATATAGGGTTAAGCCCCCAGGCCGATCGACAAGGCTTCTCCGTCACTGGGGGTCCCTAATACTAGGTATGGGCCTGGGGTGCAGGACCCCACAATGTCGGCACAGGCCGGCCACCCCAGGTCAGCACACAGGTGAAAATTAATAGGGGTTAATAAGAAGCACAGAAGTGCTATGTAAGTGATGTGATTAAAATAATATATACAAAGTGATAGGAAAAATAATAAGTGTTAATAAAGTGTTAGGGTGTGCCGACCTGCAGCAGCCCACCCATACCGACACAGGGGCCACTGCACCCCACACCCACCCCATAAATAATTACATATATATATCTGGGTTAAATTCCCAGTGTAAGGCCACATGGTAATGGCACCTACAGCATCTGAGAGCCAGCTTACCTGGGGATACCCCTGGCTTCCCCTATGGCACTACTAGAGTCAGCAATCCCTCCTAATGCTGACCCATTTGTGCCTCTCTATATACAATACACAAGGTGGAAAGCTGCTCAATCAGATTGTAATGTCACTCAGGTGCTAAAAGGGGAGGGGTAATTCTGTGTAGGAAAAAAAACTGTGTTCCCTAATGCACACCGAGTGAATAATATTACTATATAATAATAGTCAGATAATACGAGATCTTAGTTGCGTATATCTGCAGATATAGGGTTAAGCCCCCAGGCCGATCGACAAGGCTTCTCCGTCACTGGGGTCCCTAATACTAGGTATGGGCCTGGGGTGCAGGACCCCACAATGTCGGCACAGGCCGGCCACCCCAGGTCAGCACACAGGTGAAAATTAATAGGGGTTAATAAGAAGCACAGAAGTGCTATGTAAGTGATGTGATTAAAATAATATATACAAAGTGATAGGAAAAATAATAAGTGTTAATAAAGTGTTAGGGTGTGCCGACCTGCAGCAGCCCACCCATACCGACACAGGGGCAACTGCACCCCACACCCACCCCATAAATAATTACATATATATATCTGGGTTAAATTCCCAGTGTAAGGCCACATGGTAATGGCACCTACAGCATCTGAGAGCCAGCTTACCTGGGGATACCCCTGGCTTCCCCTATGGCACTACTAGAGTCAGCAATCCCTCCTAATGCTGACCCATTTGTGCCTCTCTATATACAATACACAAGGTGGAAAGCTGCTCAATCAGATTGTAATGTCACTCAGGTGCTAAAAGGGGAGGGGTAATTCTGTGTAGGAAAAAAAACTGTGTTCCCTAATGCACACCGAGTGAATAATATTACTATATAATAATAGTCAGATAATACGGAGATCTTAGTTGCGTATATCTGCAGATATAGGGTTAAGCCCCCAGGCCGATCGACACGGCTTCTCCGTCACTGGGGGTCCCTAATACTAGGTATGGGCCTGGGGTGCAGGACCCCACAATGTCGGCACAGGCCGGCCACCCCAGGTCAGCACACAGGTGAAAATTAATAGGGGTTAATAAGAAGCACAGAAGTGCTATGTAAGTGATGTGATTAAAATAATATATACAAAGTGATAGGAAAAATGATAAGTGTTAATAAAGTGTTAGGGTGTGCCGACCTGCAGCAGCCCACCCATACCGACACAGGGGCCACTGCACCCCACACCCACCCCATAAATAATTACATATATATATCTGGGTTAAATTCCCAGTGTAAGGCCACATGGTAATGGCACCTACAGCATCTGAGAGCCAGCTTACCTGGGGATACCCCTGGCTTCCCCTATGGCACTACTAGAGTCAGCAATCCCTCCTAATGCTGACCCATTTGTGCCTCTCTATATACAATACACAATGAGGAAAGCTGCTCAATCAGATTGTAATGTCACTCAGGTGCTAAAAGGGGAGGGGTAATTCTGTGTAGGAAAAAAAACTGTGTTCCCTAATGCACACTGAGTGAATAATATTACTATATAATAATAGTCAGATAATACGGAGATCTTAGTTGCGTATATCTGCAGATATAGGGTTAAGCCCCCAGGCCGATCGACGCGGCTTCTCCGTCACTGGGGGTCCATAATACTAGGTATGGGCCTGGGGTGCAGGACCCCACAATGTCGGCACAGGCCGGCCACCCCAGGTCAGCACACAGGTGAAAATTAATAGGGGTTAATAAGAAGCACAGAAGTGCTATGTAAGTGATGTGATTAAAATAATATATACAAAGTGATAGGAAAAATAATAAGTGTTAATAAAGTGTTAGGGTGTGCCGACCTGCAGCAGCCCACCCATACCGACACAGGGGCCACTGCACCCCACACCCACCCCATAAATAATTACATATATATATCTGGGTTAAATTCCCAGTGTAAGGCCACATGGTAATGGCACCTACAGCATCTGAGAGCCAGCTTACCTGGGGATACCCCTGGCTTCCCCTATGGCACTACTAGAGTCAGCAATCCCTCCTAATGCTGACCCATTTGTGCCTCTCTATATACAATACACAAGGTGGAAAGCTGCTCAATCAGATTGTAATGTCACTCAGGTGCTAAAAGGGGAGGGGTAATTCTGTGTAGGAAAAAAAACTGTGTTCCCTAATGCACACCGAGTGAATAATATTACTATATAATAATAGTCAGATAATACGGAGATCTTAGTTGCGTATATCTGCAGATATAGGGTTAAGCCCCCAGGCCGATCGACAAGGCTTCTCCGTCACTGGGGGTCCCTAATACTAGGTATGGGCCTGGGGTGCAGGACCCCACAATGTCGGCACAGGCCGGCCACCCCAGGTCAGCACACAGGTGAAAATTAATAGGGGTTAATAAGAAGCACAGAAGTGCTATGTAAGTGATGTGATTAAAATAATATATACAAAGTGATAGGAAAAATAATAAGTGTTAATAAAGTGTTAGGGTGTGCCGACCTGCAGCAGCCCACCCATACCGACACAGGGGCCACTGCACCCCACACCCACCCCATAAATAATTACATATATATATCTGGGTTAAATTCCCAGTGTAAGGCCACATGGTAATGGCACCTCCAGCATCTGAGAGCCAGCTTACCTGGGGATACCCCTGGCTTCCCCTATGGCACTACTAGAGTCAGCAATCCCTCCTAATGCTGACCCATTTGTGCCTCTCTATATACAATACACAAGGTGGAAAGCTGCTCAATCAGATTGTAATGTCACTCAGGTGCTAAAAGGGGAGGGGTAATTCTGTGTAGGAAAAAAAACTGTGTTCCCTAATGCACACCGAGTGAATAATATTACTATATAATAATAGTCAGATAATACGGAGATCTTAGTTGCGTATATCTGCAGATATAGGGTTAAGCCCCCAGGCCGATCGACAAGGCTTCTCCGTCACTGGGGGTCCCTAATACTAGGTATGGGCCTGGGGTGCAGGACCCCACAATGTCGGCACAGGCCGGCCACCCCAGGTCAGCACACAGGTGAAAATTAATAGGGGTTAATAAGAAGCACAGAAGTGCTATGTAAGTGATGTGATTAAAATAATATATACAAAGTGATAGGAAAAATAATAAGTGTTAATAAAGTGTTAGGGTGTGCCGACCTGCAGCAGCCCACCCATACCGACACAGGGGCCACTGCACCCCACACCCACCCCATAAATAATTACATATATATATCTGGGTTAAATTCCCAGTGTAAGGCCACATGGTAATGGCACCTACAGCATCTGAGAGCCAGCTTACCTGGGGATACCCCTGGCTTCCCCTATGGCACTACTAGAGTCAGCAATCCCTCCTAATGCTGACCCATTTGTGCCTCTCTATATACAATACACAAGGTGGAAAGCTGCTCAATCAGATTGTAATGTCACTCAGGTGCTAAAAGGGGAGGGGTAATTCTGTGTAGGAAAAAAAACTGTGTTCCCTAATGCACACCGAGTGAATAATATTACTATATAATAATAGTCAGATAATACGGAGATCTTAGTTGCGTATATCTGCAGATATAGGGTTAAGCCCCCAGGCCGATCGACACGGCTTCTCCGTCACTGGGGGTCCCTAATACTAGGTATGGGCCTGGGGTGCAGGACCCCACAATGTCGGCACAGGCCGGCCACCCCAGGTCAGCACACAGGTGAAAATGAATAGGGGTTAATAAGAAGCACAGAAGTGCTATGTAAGTGATGTGATTAAAATAATATATACAAAGTGATAGGAAAAATAATAAGTGTTAATAAAGTGTTAGGGTGTGCCGACCTGCAGCAGCCCACCCATACCGACACAGGGGCCACTGCACCCCACACCCACCCCATAAATAATTACATATATATATCTGGGTTAAATTCCCAGTGTAAGGCCACATGGTAATGGCACCTACAGCATCTGAGAGCCAGCTTACCTGGGGATACCCCTGGCTTCCCCTATGGCACTACTAGAGTCAGCAATCCCTCCTAATGCTGACCCATTTGTGCCTCTCTATATACAATACACAAGGTGGAAAGCTGCTCAATCAGATTGTAATGTCACTCAGGTGCTAAAAGGGGAGGGGTAATTCTGTGTAGGAAAAAAAACTGTGTTCCCTAATGCACACCGAGTGAATAATATTACTATATAATAATAGTCAGATAATACGGAGATCTTAGTTGCGTATATCTGCAGATATAGGGTTAAGCCCCCAGGCCGATCGACACGGCTTCTCCGTCACTGGGGGTCCATAATACTAGGTATGGGCCTGGGGTGCAGGACCCCACAATGTCGGCACAGGCCGGCCACCCCAGGTCAGCACACAGGTGAAAATTAATAGGGGTTAATAAGAAGCACAGAAGTGCTATGTAAGTGATGTGATTAAAATAATATATACAAAGTGATAGGAAAAATAATAAGTGTTAATAAAGTGTTAGGGTGTGCCGACCTGCAGCAGCCCACCCATACCGACACAGGGGCCACTGCACCCCACACCCACCCCATAAATAATTACATATATATATCTGGGTTAAATTCCCAGTGTAAGGCCACATGGTAATGGCACCTACAGCATCTGAGAGCCAGCTTACCTGGGGATACCCCTGGCTTCCCCTATGGCACTACTAGAGTCAGCAATCCCTCCTAATGCTGACCCATTTGTGCCTCTCTATATACAATACACAAGGTGGAAAGCTGCTCAATCAGATTGTAATGTCACTCAGGTGCTAAAAGGGGAGGGGTAATTCTGTGTAGGAAAAAAAACGGTGTTCCCTAATGCACACCGAGTGAATAATATTACTATATAATAATAGTCAGATAATACGGAGATCTTAGTTGCGTATATCTGCAGATATAGGGTTAAGCCCCCAGGCCGATCGACAAGGCTTCTCCGTCACTGGGGGTCCCTAATACTAGGTATGGGCCTGGGGTGCAGGACCCCACAATGTCGGCACAGGCCGGCCACCCCAGGTCAGCACACAGGTGAAAATTAATAGGGGTTAATAAGAAGCACAGAAGTGCTATGTAAGTGATGTGATTAAAATAATATATACAAAGTGATAGGAAAAATAATAAGTGTTAATAAAGTGTTAGGGTGTGCCGACCTGCAGCAGCCCACCCATACCGACACAGGGGCCACTGCACCCCACACCCACCCTATAAATAATTACATATATATATCTGGGTTAAATTCCCAGTGTAAGGCCACATGGTAATGGCACCTACAGCATCTGAGAGCCAGCTTACCTGGGGATACCCCTGGCTTCCCCTATGGCACTACTAGAGTCAGCAATCCCTCCTAATGCTGACCCATTTGTGCCTCTCTATATACAATACACAAGGTGGAAAGCTGCTCAATCAGATTGTAATGTCACTCAGGTGCTAAAAGGGGAGGGGTAATTCTGTGTAGGAAAAAAAACTGTGTTCCCTAATGCACACCGAGTGAATAATATTACTATATAATAATAGTCAGATAATACGGAGATCTTAGTTGCGTATATCTGCAGATATAGGGTTAAGCCCCCAGGCCGATCGACAAGGCTTCTCCGTCACTGGGGGTCCCTAATACTAGGTATGGGCCTGGGGTGCAGGACCCCACAATGTCGGCACAGGCCGGCCACCCCAGGTCAGCACACAGGTGAAAATTAATAGGGGTTAATAAGAAGCACAGAAGTGCTATGTAAGTGATGTGATTAAAATAATATATACAAAGTGATAGGAAAAATAATAAGTGTTAATAAAGTGTTAGGGTGTGCCGACCTGCAGCAGCCCACCCATACCGACACAGGGGCCACTGCACCCCACACCCACCCCATAAATAATTACATATATATATCTGGGTTAAATTCCCAGTGTAAGGCCACATGGTAATGGCACCTACAGCATCTGAGAGCCAGCTTACCTGGGGATACCCCTGGCTTCCCCTATGGCACTACTAGAGTCAGCAATCCCTCCTAATGCTGACCCATTTGTGCCTCTCTATATACAATACACAAGGTGGAAAGCTGCTCAATCAGATTGTAATGTCACTCAGGTGCTAAAAGGGGAGGGGTAATTCTGTGTAGGAAAAAAAACTGTGTTCCCTAATGCACACCGAGTGAATAATATTACTATATAATAATAGTCAGATAATACGGAGATCTTAGTTGCGTATATCTGCAGATATAGGGTTAAGCCCCCAGGCCGATCGACACGGCTTCTCCGTCACTGGGGGTCCGTAATACTAGGTATGGGCCTGGGGTGCAGGACCCCACAATGTCGGCACAGGCCGGCCACCCCAGGTCAGCACACAGGTGAAAATTAATAGGGGTTAATAAGAAGCACAGAAGTGCTATGTAAGTGATGTGATTAAAATAATATATACAAAGTGATAGGAAAAATAATAAGTGTTAATAAAGTGTTAGGGTGTGCCGACCTGCAGCAGCCCACCCATACCGACACAGGGGCCACTGCACCCCACACCCACCCCATAAATAATTACATATATATATCTGGGTTAAATTCCCAGTGTAAGGCCACATGGTAATGGCACCTACAGCATCTGAGAGCCAGCTTACCTGGGGATACCCCTGGCTTCCCCTATGGCACTACTAGAGTCAGCAATCCCTCCTAATGCTGACCCATTTGTGCCTCTCTATATACAATACACAAGGTGGAAAGCTGCTCAATCAGATTGTAATGTCACTCAGGTGCTAAAAGGGGAGGGGTAATTCTGTGTAGTAAAAAAAAAATGTGTTCCCTAATGCACACCGAGTGAATAATATTACTATATAATAATAGTCAGATAATACGGAGATCTTAGTTGCGTATATCTGCAGATATAGGGTTAAGCCCCCAGGCCGATCGACACGGCTTCTCCGTCACTGGGGGTCCCTAATACTAGGTATGGGCCTGGGGTGCAGGACCCCACAATGTCGGCACAGGCCGGCCACCCCAGGTCAGCACACAGGTGAAAATTAATAGGGGTTAATAAGAAGCACAGAAGTGCTATGTAAGTGATGTGATTAAAATAATATATACAAAGTGATAGGAAAAATAATAAGTGTTAATAAAGTGTTAGGGTGTGCCGACCTGCAGCAGCCCACCCATACCGACACAGGGGCCACTGCACCCCACACCCACCCCATAAATAATTACATATATATATCTGGGTTAAATTCCCAGTGTAAGGCCACATGGTAATGGCACCTACAGCATCTGAGAGCCAGCTTACCTGGGGATACCCCTGGCTTCCCCTATGGCACTACTAGAGTCAGCAATCCCTCCTAATGCTGACCCATTTGTGCCTCTCTATATACAATACACAAGGTGGAAAGCTGCTCAATCAGATTGTAATGTCACTCAGGTGCTAAAAGGGGAGGGGTAATTCTGTGTAGGAAAAAAAACTGTGTTCCCTAATGCACACCGAGTGAATAATATTACTATATAATAATAGTCAGATAATACGGAGATCTTAGTTGCGTATATCTGCAGATATAGGGTTAAGCCCCCAGGCCGATCGACAAGGCTTCTCCGTCACTGGGGGTCCCTAATACTAGGTATGGGCCTGGGGTGCAGGACCCCACAATGTCGGCACAGGCCGGCCACCCCAGGTCAGCACACAGGTGAAAATTAATAGGGGTTAATAAGAAGCACAGAAGTGCTATGTAAGTGATGTGATTAAAATAATATATACAAAGTGATAGGAAAAATAATAAGTGTTAATAAAGTGTTAGGGTGTGCCGACCTGCAGCAGCCCACCCATACCGACACAGGGGCCACTGCACCCCACACCCACCCCATAAATAATTACATATATATATCTGGGTTAAATTCCCAGTGTAAGGCCACATGGTAATGGCACCTACAGCATCTGAGAGCCAGCTTACCTGGGGATACCCCTGGCTTCCCCTATGGCACTACTAGAGTCAGCAATCCCTCCTAATGCTGACCCATTTGTGCCTCTCTATATACAATACACAAGGTGGAAAGCTGCTCAATCAGATTGTAATGTCACTCAGGTGCTAAAAGGGGAGGGGTAATTCTGTGTAGGAAAAAAAACTGTGTTCCCTAATGCACACCGAGTGAATAATATTACTATATAATAATAGTCAGATAATACGGAGATCTTAGTTGCGTATATCTGCAGATATAGGGTTAAGCCCCCAGGCCGATCGACAAGGCTTCTCCGTCACTGGGGGTCCCTAATACTAGGTATGGGCCTGGGGTGCAGGACCCCACAATGTCGGCACAGGCCGGCCACCCCAGGTCAGCACACAGGTGAAAATTAATAGGGGTTAATAAGAAGCACAGAAGTGCTATGTAAGTGATGTGATTAAAATAATATATACAAAGTGATAGGAAAAATAATAAGTGTTAATAAAGTGTTAGGGTGTGCCGACCTGCAGCAGCCCACTCATACCGACACAGGGGCCACTGCACCCCACACCCACCCCATAAATAATTACATATATATATATCTGGGTTAAATTCCCAGTGTAAGGCCACATGGTAATGGCACCTACAGCATCTGAGAGCCAGCTTACCTGGGGATACCCCTGGCTTCCCCTATGGCACTACTAGAGTCAGCAATCCCTCCTAATGCTGACCCATTTGTGCCTCTCTATATACAATACACAAGGTGGAAAGCTGCTCAATCAGATTGTAATGTCACTCAGGTGCTAAAAGGGGAGGGGTAATTCTGTGTAGGAAAAAAAAAAAACGGTGTTCCCTAATGCACACCGAGTGAATAATATTACTATATAATAATAGTCAGATAATACGGAGATCTTAGTTGCGTATATCTGCAGATATAGGGTTAAGCCCCCAGGCCGATCGACAAGGCTTCTCCGTCACTGGGGGTCCCTAATACTAGGTATGGGCCTGGGGTGCAGGACCCCACAATGTCGGCACAGGCCGGCCACCCCAGGTCAGCACACAGGTGAAAATTAATAGGGGTTAATAAGAAGCACAGAAGTGCTATGTAAGTGATGTGATTAAAATAATATATACAAAGTGATAGGAAAAATAATAAGTGTTAATAAAGTGTTAGGGTGTGCCGACCTGCAGCAGCCCACCCATACCGACACAGGGGCCACTGCACCCCACACCCACCCCATAAATAATTACATATATATATATCTGGGTTAAATTCCCAGTGTAAGGCCACATGGTAATGGCACCTACAGCATCTGAGAGCCAGCTTACCTGGGGATACCCCTGGCTTCCCCTATGGCACTACTAGAGTCAGCAATCCCTCCTAATGCTGACCCATTTGTGCCTCTCTATATACAATACACAAGGTGGAAAGCTGCTCAATCAGATTGTAATGTCACTCAGGTGCTAAAAGGGGAGGGGTAATTCTGTGTAGGAAAAAAAACTGTGTTCCCTAATGCACACCGAGTGAATAATATTACTATATAATAATAGTCAGATAATACGGAGATCTTAGTTGCGTATATCTGCAGATATAGGGTTAAGCCCCCAGGCCGATCGACAAGGCTTCTCCGTCACTGGGGGTCCCTAATACTAGGTATGGGCCTGGGGTGCAGGACCCCACAATGTCGGCACAGGCCGGCCACCCCAGGTCAGCACACAGGTGAAAATTAATAGGGGTTAATAAGAAGCACAGAAGTGCTATGTAAGTGATGTGATTAAAATAATATATACAAAGTGATAGGAAAAATAATAAGTGTTAATAAAGTGTTAGGGTGTGCCGACCTGCAGCAGCCCACCCATACCGACACAGGGGCCACTGCACCCCACACCCACCCCATAAATAATTACATATATATATCTGGGTTAAATTCCCAGTGTAAGGCCACATGGTAATGGCACCTACAGCATCTGAGAGCCAGCTTACCTGGGGATACCCCTGGCTTCCCCTATGGCACTACTAGAGTCAGCAATCCCTCCTAATGCTGACCCATTTGTGCCTCTCTATATACAATACACAAGGTGGAAAGCTGCTCAATCAGATTGTAATGTCACTCAGGTGCTAAAAGGGGAGGGGTAATTCTGTGTAGGAAAAAAAACTGTGTTCCCTAATGCACACCGAGTGAATAATATTACTATATAATAATAGTCAGATAATACGGAGATCTTAGTTGCGTATATCTGCAGATATAGGGTTAAGCCCCCAGGCCGATCGACAAGGCTTCTCCGTCACTGGGGGTCCCTAATACTAGGTATGGGCCTGGGGTGCAGGACCCCACAATGTCGGCACAGGCCGGCCACCCCAGGTCAGCACACAGGTGAAAATTAATAGGGGTTAATAAGAAGCACAGAAGTGCTATGTAAGTGATGTGATTAAAATAATATATACAAAGTGATAGGAAAAATAATAAGTGTTAATAAAGTGTTAGGGTGTGCCGACCTGCAGCAGCCCACCCATACCGACACAGGGGCCACTGCACCCCACACCCACCCCATAAATCATTACATATATATATCTGGGTTAAATTCCCAGTGTAAGGCCACATGGTAATGGCACCTACAGCATCTGAGAGCCAGCTTACCTGGGGATACCCCTGGCTTCCCCTATGGCACTACTAGAGTCAGCAATCCCTCCTAATGCTGACCCATTTGTGCCTCTCTATATACAATACACAAGGTGGAAAGCTGCTCAATCAGATTGTAATGTCACTCAGGTGCTAAAAGGGGAGGGGTAATTCTGTGTAGGAAAAAAAACTGTGTTCCCTAATGCACACCGAGTGAATAATATTACTATATAATAATAGTCAGATAATACGGAGATCTTAGTTGCGTATATCTGCAGATATAGGGTTAAGCCCCCAGGCCGATCGACAAGGCTTCTCCGTCACTGGGGGTCCCTAATACTAGGTATGGGCCTGGGGTGCAGGACCCCACAATGTCGGCACAGGCCGGCCACCCCAGGTCAGCACACAGGTGAAAATTAATAGGGGTTAATAAGAAGCACAGAAGTGCTATGTAAGTGATGTGATTAAAATAATATATACAAAGTGATAGGAAAAATAATAAGTGTTAATAAAGTGTTAGGGTGTGCCGACCTGCAGCAGCCCACCCATACCGACACAGGGGCCACTACACCCCACACCCACCCCATAAATAATTACATATATATATCTGGGTTAAATTCCCAGTGTAAGGCCACATGGTAATGGCACCTACAGCATCTGAGAGCCAGCTTACCTGGGGATACCCCTGGCTTCCCCTATGGCACTACTAGAGTCAGCAATCCCTCCTAATGCTGACCCATTTGTGCCTCTCTATATACAATACACAAGGTGGAAAGCTGCTCAATCAGATTGTAATGTCACTCAGGTGCTAAAAGGGGAGGGGTAATTCTGTGTAGGAAAAAAAACTGTGTTCCCTAATGCACACCGAGTGAATAATATTACTATATAATAATAGTCAGATAATACGGAGATCTTAGTTGCGTATATCTGCAGATATAGGGTTAAGCCCCCAGGCCGATCGACAAGGCTTCTCCGTCACTGGGGGTCCCTAATACTAGGTATGGGCCTGGGGTGCAGGACCCCACAATGTCGGCACAGGCCGGCCACCCCAGGTCAGCACACAGGTGAAAATTAATAGGGGTTAATAAGAAGCACAGAAGTGCTATGTAAGTGATGTGATTAAAATAATATATACAAAGTGATAGGAAAAATAATAAGTGTTAATAAAGTGTTAGGGTGTGCCGACCTGCAGCAGCCCACCCATACCGACACAGGGGCCACGGCACCCCACACCCACCCCATAAATAATTACATATATATATCTGGGTTAAATTCCCAGTGTAAGGCCACATGGTAATGGCACCTACAGCATCTGAGAGCCAGCTTACCTGGGGATACCCCTGGCTTCCCCTATGGCACTACTAGAGTCAGCAATCCCTCCTAATGCTGACCCATTTGTGCCTCTCTATATACAATACACAAGGTGGAAAGCTGCTCAATCAGATTGTAATGTCACTCAGGTGCTAAAAGGGGAGGGGTAATTCTGTGTAGGAAAAAAAACTGTGTTCCCTAATGCACACCGAGTGAATAATATTACTATATAATAATAGTCAGATAATACGGAGATCTTAGTTGCGTATATCTGCAGATATAGGGTTAAGCCCCCAGGCCGATCGACAAGGCTTCTCCGTCACTGGGGGTCCCTAATACTAGGTATGGGCCTGGGGTGCAGGACCCCACAATGTCGGCACAGGCCGGCCACCCCAGGTCAGCACACAGGTGAAAATTAATAGGGGTTAATAAGAAGCACAGAAGTGCTATGTAAGTGATGTGATTAAAATAATGTATACAAAGTGATAGGAAAAATAATAAGTGTTAATAAAGTGTTAGGGTGTGCCGACCTGCAGCAGCCCACCCATACCGACACAGGGGCCACTGCACCCCACACCCACCCCATAAATAATTACATATATATATCTGGGTTAAATTCCCAGTGTAAGGCCACATGGTAATGGCACCTACAGCATCTGAGAGCCAGCTTACCTGGGGATACCCCTGGCTTCCCCTATGGCACTACTAGAGTCAGCAATCCCTCCTAATGCTGACCCATTTGTGCCTCTCTATATACAATACACAAGGTGGAAAGCTGCTCAATCAGATTGTAATGTCACTCAGGTGCTAAAAGGGGATATTTTAATCACATCACTTACATAGCACTTCTGTGCTTCTTATTAACCCCTATTAATTTTCACCTGTGTGCTTACCTGGGGTGGCCGGCCTGTGCCGACATTGTGGGGTCCTGCACCCCAGGCCCATACCTAGTATTAGGGACCCCCAGTGACGGAGAAGCCTTGTCGATCGGCCTGGGGGCTTAACCCTATATCTGCAGATATACGCAACTAAGATCTCCGTATTATCTGACTATTATTATATAGTAATATTATTCACTCGGTGTGCATTAGGGAACACAGTTTTTATCTTTTTCTCTGGTAAGAGAACTCTCTGTAGGTCTGAATCCAATATGGCTCCCAAATGAACCATCCGCTGTGACGGATTCAGGGATGACTTTTCTCAATTTATGAGCCACCCGTGTCTCTGTAAACAAACTATCGTCTGTTGAAGATGGCTCAACAGTAAATCTTGCGACTGTGCTAAGATTAACAGGTCATCTAGGTATGGGAATATTCTTATCCCTTGTTTGCGCAGACAAGCTGCCATAACCACCATGATCTTTGTAAACACCTTGGGTGCTGTAGCTAGCCCGAAGGGCAGAGCTTGGAACTCGAAATGTTCCTTGAGGATGGCAAACCTGAGGTAACACTGATGTGATAGTGCTATAGGCACATGTAGGTAAGCATCCCGTACATCCAGAGATACCATGTAATCTCCCAGTTCCATAGCCAACAGTATGGAGCGTAACGTCTCCATGTGGAACTTCAGGATCCATATGTAGTTGTTCAACATTTTTAGATTTAGAATTGGTCGATATGACCCATTTGGTTTCTGGATTAGAAATAGATTGGAGTAAAACCCCTGTCCCTTTTGTGATGGAGGTACTGGGACAATCACACCTGACTGCAGTAATTTCTGGACTGCTTCTTGCAGGGCATTGGCCTTCGACTCTATACGAGACGGGCTGGTGCAAAAAAATATTTGAGGAGGCTGCCTCCTGAATGGGAACCCATACCCCTGAGATACTACCTTCTGCACCCAAGCATCTGTTGTTGACTGTTGCCATATGTGTGCAAAATGAAGGAGTCGGCCCCCAACCCTGGAATCCTCCAGGCGGAGGCCCGTCTCTTCAGGCTGAGGGTTTCTGTTCAGGTTTGGAAGCTGGCTTTTTGCTAGCCCACTGCTTCCTACCCCTGGATTTAAACTGGGGTTGTTTAGACTCCTCTTTTGCTTTTGCTTTGCTTTGCCAACAAAAAGAGCGAAATTTTAAACCCTTGGACTTAGGGTTATAGGTAACCGGAAATCTGACCTTTTTCGATTCAGCCTCTGATTCTAGGATATCCGATAAAGGTTTTCCAAATAATATATTACCTACAAAAGGCAATGCTTCCAATTCTTTCTTGGATTCCGCATCTGCCTTCCCGGTACGTAGCCAAATTACTCTGCGAGCAACTACTGTCAAGGCTGAAGCTTTAGAAGCAACTGTACCTACGTCAATTGCTGCTTCTTTCAAATACTGGGCAGATTGTCTTAAACGGCAAAACCGATCCTCTTGCTCCCCAGTAGGAGAAGGGATGCTATTCTCTAGTTCCTCTATCCATTCGCCCATTGCCTTTGCTACCCAGGCCGAAGCCATGGCAGGTCTTACCACTGCTCCTACTAGAGAAAAAATATTTTTTAACAGGCTCTCTACCCTTCTGTCTGTGACATCATTCAATAAGGTAGATGACAGTGATAAAGCAGAATTATGCACGAGTCGCAGAACATGTGCATCTACTTTTGGAGGAACTTCTCTCTTCGAACAGTCCACAGCAGGAAATGGATAATAAGAATCCCATCTCTTAGGAATCTTAGACTTTTTACTGGGCGCTGCCCAAGACTCATCCATCATTTCCGTCAACTCATCTGACGCAGGGATATCAGCTTTCACTGATTTTGTTCTTTTGAATACAGGTGCTTTAGATTTTAACACTGTCTTGGCTGGCTCTTCCAACGAGAGAACAGCCTTCACAGTATTAATAAGTTCAGCTACATCATCTGAACTTAAACTCTGCGACTGATTATCATACGGAGTTGAATCTATTGTCTCATCATCATCATCCGATGTATCATCTTGTGTAGTCTGCCATACAGACGTATCTGTCTTAGTCTTACCTGCCCCTTGGTTGCTTGTAGAGGCTACTGGAACCAAACCACAAGAAAGGGAGCTGCATGTATGGGTTCATAGTGTAACCTAACCCTTGAGGTGGTGCTACTGTAGTTAACTTGTCCGCTATAGAAGATAGAGTCTTTGCGAACATATTCCATGGTGGCTCTGTTGGTAGTTGAACCAACTCCTGTTTTTTACTTTGCTGAAAAGCAAAATAGTTTGCACCCTCATAAGTGACCAATTGATTCATATCAATTAACCCTGACTTACAAGATAAGCATGTTAGGGCTGTAGGAGTGCTTGATAAATTCTCCTCATCACTTTTGCCGCTCACAGACATGGTATTAACCTGTTATTGACTACACAATTCGTGACTGAAAATCACCCTATATGTCAGTATACAGAGGTGAGATCAATCTGACCACAGTGCACCTGATTTGAGGGTCAGAACAGGACTGACATTACACAGAAAAGTCAGCACACATACTAGCAGTCAGTCACATGTTAAAGCATTACATTGTCATATGAGAATACAACCTCCATAACAACTTATACATAAGTAGGAAAATTGTACTTCTGTTTTAACTGGCTCTTTTTCCAACATAACCTGCAGAAAACACAGTAATATACAGGTCTCATATGCAATAGGTACTAAAAATTAACAATGCATACTAAGAAGTAGAGAGAATTTTTAGTACTGTATACCCTGCCTCCATAGAGCGGGATACAGGGAGACTCACCACACTTCCATATCCAAGCAAATACGCTCGTAAGACGCTGAGTGGATTCAGACGCTACTGGTGTACACTGCCGCTCTTGATAACGGACACGGACGTTCACCAATGGACACGGACGCTGAGCGACTTCCATGTGTATGCAGATGCTAAGGCCTGCGACTCGGTCTGGGCGGGTTTATATCCAGTGTAAACAACTGCAGCATCTAAGCTGCGACCGAGTACCCTCGTGGTAGCGTCTGAGCCGGAAGTGAGGTCATTTAGATCATGAAATGAGAGACATGCGGGAACTGGCCATGAACTCGGAGGAGGGGCGGCCAGGAGAGCGTCTGAATCCCCCCATTGACTTAAACTCCCAGGATCGCGGCCTCTACCTAGTCCTGGCGCCTATGATACCCGGAGCGTAGCACTGTCACACTCGAGATGTTCGGCGCATCAACACACTGTTTGTAGTCTCCACCAAAATCAGTGTAGCTGTGTCCCGACCCCTCTAGTAAGAGGAAATCCATAGAGTCACCATCTCCCCATGCTCCGGCCACAGCCTGGTTCCGTCTGCTGGACCTGCTAGAGCATCCGACACAGATGCCCGTCGAGACAGCACTAATACCCGAAGGTAAGCGTTGTTGCGACCCGGTGGAGAGTTGTTGGAGCGATTATTTCTAATATGCGTTTAAGACGCTGTTAAGAGAAGTCACTCAAAAAACAGTATAGTAAGTCTATAAAAATAAAATAACACAAAAAAAAAACCTGAGGCTTTCACAGCAGCACTGTGACCATGCAGCTTCCTGCCGCACCAAGCAAAAAACTGATCTGACTGAGTCAGTGGGCGGGACTATATAGTGGAGGCCCCAATGCATCCTGTGAGGCCAGAAAGCTTGTGACTGTGTTGGTGCCATTTTCGCTGTCGCTCAACAATATCCCAATGTTATCCTGTGGATAATCCTGTGGACCCAGCCAGAGAAATACGGCCTGGCGAAATGTCATGAAACTCCAGTTTATACCCGTGGGACTCTATTTGTATGGCCCACGTGTCTAGGCCAAATTGAACCCAGAACTGACTGAAGAGTTTCAGACGTGCCCCCACCTGAGCGGACTCCTGCAAGGGAGCCCCAGCATCATGCTGAAGATTTGGCATAAGCAGAGGTTGATATCTGCTCCTGTGAGACACTGTGGACTTCATTTTCCTCTACCTTTACCCACATAGAAAGGGGGGCCTTTACCCTTTTTTTTTTTTTAATTATTGGGTCAAAAAACTGCATCTGAGAGTGATGTGTCTCTTATGCCGGCGCAGGAGCATTAGGCAAGAATGTCGACTTTACCTGCATTAGCCGCAGAACTAAAGCATCCAGCCCATCTCCAAATAAGGCCTCACCTTTATACGGGAGAGCCTCCATATTCCTTTTGGAGTCTGCGTCAGCATTCCATTGGCTAATGCACAATGCCCTCCGTGCTGAGATTGCCGTGGTAGCATTTCTTGATCCCAAGAGACCAATATCTTTCATGGTTTCTAGTATGTACGCAGCAGCGTCTATGATATGACCTAACATTAGGAGTAGTGATGTGCACGGGAAATTTTTCGGGTTTTGTGTTTTGGATTCGGTTCCACGACCGTGTTTTGGATTCGGACGCTTTTTGACAAAACCTCCCTGAAAATTTTTTGTCGGATTCGGGTGTGTTTTGGATTCGGGTGTTTTTTTTTTCAAAAACCCCTCAAAAACAGCTTAAATCATAGAATTTGGGGGTAATTTTGATCCTATAATATTATTAACATCAATAACCATAATTTAGACTCATTTCCAGTCTATTCTGAACACCTCACACCTCACAATATTATATTTAGTCCTAAAATTTGCACCAAGTTTGCTGGATGGCTAAGCTAAGCGACCCAAGTGGCCGACACAAACACCCGGCCCATCTAGGAGTGGCACTGCAGTGTCAGGCAGGATGGCACTTTAAAAAAATAGTCCCCAAACAGCACATGATGCAAAGAAAAAAAGAGGTGCAATGAGGTAGCTGTGTGACTAAGCTAAGTGACCCAAGCGGCCGACACAAACATCTGGCCCATCTAGGAGTGGCACTGCAGTTTTTTAGTGAGAGGATGAGTGCTTCCATATTCATGTGAATCTGAACCACTTGTCATGAACATAGGCCAGGGCCTCAGCCGTTCCTTGCCACTCCATGTCGTAAAAGGCATATTGGCAAGTTTAAGCTTCTCATCAAACGCTTTTAATTTTGATTTTTGGGTCATTTTACTGAACTTTTGTAGTATACTTGACGACACAGAGGTAGAGCAATGGTCTACTGTACCGTACTGCTATATATATAGTGGTGGTCACAGCAACATTCTGTACTGTCCCCTCTTACTATATACTGCGCACAACTAAAATGCAGCACAGGTATGGATGCATAGTATACTTGACGACACAGGGGTAGAGCAGTGGACTACTGTACCGTACTGCTATATATATATATATATATACTGGTGGTCAGAGCAACATTCTGCACTGTCCCCTCCTACTATATACTGCGCACAACTAAAATGCAGCACAGGTATGGATGCACAGTATAATTGACGACACAGAGGTAGAGCAGTGGACTACTGTACCGTACTGCTATATATATATATATATATATATATATATATATATATATACTGGTGGTCACAGCAACATTCTGCACTGTCCCCTCCCTACTATATACTGCGCACAACTAAAATGCAGCACGGGTATGGATGCATAGTATACTTGACGACACAGAGTTAGAGCAGTGGACTACTGTACCGTATCGCTATATATATGTACTGGTGGTCAACATTCTGCACTGTCCTCCTACTATATACTACACTGCAGCACAGATATGGAGCGTTTTTCAGGCAGAGAACGTAGATATTTTCAGCACACTGAGCACAGATATGTGCAAGCACACTGAGCACAGATATTTGCAGCACACTGAGCAGATATTTGCAGCACACTGAACACAGAAACTGAGAGAACGCAGCCACGTCCTCTCGCTATCATCTCCAAAGCACGAGTGAAAATGGCGGTGACACGCGGCTCCTTATATAGAATACGAATCACGCGAGAATCCGACAGCGTGATGATGACGTTTGGGTGCGCTTGGGTTAACCAAGCAAGGCGGGAAGATCCGAGGCTGCCTCGGAACCGTGTAAAATGGGTGAAGTTGGGGGGGGGGGGAATTCTGATCCCGAGGAACCGAACCCGCTCATCACTAGTTAGGAGTATCTTGTCTGCATCTATTGTGTCAATGTCTAATGACATGTTTTCTGGCCACGTTTCAATAGTGCTACTCACCCACGCACAGACAATGATAGGGCTGAGTAGTGTCCCATTGGCCACATCAATGGATCATGAACTTGCGGTCTGCTGGCTCCTTAAGTGAAGCCATACCAGGCGCATGGAGAAACACCTTTTTCCTTTTATGACAGGGCCCTGTCTAAAATGTAGGGTGACTCCCACCTTTTGGAAAAAGGTAAGCTGCCTGAATTCCTTCTGGGAATCTGAAATTTCTTTTCAGGTTAAATCAGACTCCCTCCAAGACTATTCAACTCATGAGGTGGAGGGAAAGTTACATTACTTCTTTACTAAAGTAAACCCTCTCCTGTGGTAAAAGAGGGGGCTTCGTAACTTCTAACACCTCCTTTATAGCTACAACATGATTTGAATGCTTTTCGCTAACTTAGGACGTATTCCCCTGGAATCACTAGTGTCGACACAGGAATCAGAGTCCGTGTCGGTATAAGTTTGTACTACTTGTGCAAATTTGTATGTGACCCAGAGGGGTCCCTGTGGATGAAAGGCAGAACTATTAAAAAAATCACATCTTCAACAGATTATTTTCAGTTTCCTGCATGAGATTCAGTCCAACCTCTTACTGATATGATTCACACTATCATGTAACCTTTCACCCAGTCAGGCTCTTGGTGTCATATTACAACTCTGTGTCCCTAACATGGCTCCCTCAGGGAAAGAGCTCCCTGCCTCAGACATGTCACACACGTGCCCAACCACACCACCGGGACTTATAGGGGAAAGACCCACAGTAAAATCTGTCAGAAGGACACAGATAGGATTTGCCAGTTCACAACCCAGCGCCAGTGACACAATGTCTGTGAACACAAAATGCCTACTGACATGCAGCGCTTTTATAATGTTAATAACACAATTATATAGCACCAAATTCACTGTGGCCCCCCGTTTTGCACCCTGATACTTGTACAGCAGTGGAGGAGGACCAGCATTCTTCTCTGCAGCCTTGAAGAAGAGAAAATGGCGTTGAGCAGTGTGCTGGCTGACTGAGGAGGAAGCTCCACCCCCTCAATGGTGCGTTTCACCTCAGCTTTTATGAGGTAATTTTTTATACTGGCGGCGGTAGGACTGTGCCTCAGCAACTTATGCCCCTTATTTATGCCAGTTTCAATAGGTTTCATGCTGCCCAGAGCACACCCCCCATGCCCTGCAGGACCTTAATAGCAAAACTGTGGCAGGGCATGCTGGGATGTGTAGTTTCACAGCAGCTGGAGGGCCACAGGATGAAGACCCATGTGCTAGAGCCAAGACGCAGGTACATTGAATGCTAGCAAGCTGAATATTTAAATCCTTTTTGTTCCGCAGCATTCCAATGCGGAAGATTCCATGGAACCAGAGATCCTTCCATTGAGAAGGACATGCTGCCTGGATGACTGCACTGTGCAAATTAAATCACGGAGCCAGTTGGCTTGTGGGTGGCTCTGGTAACTGGGTGGTTGGGTGGGCGGTGTGTCGGAGGGGAAGCACATGCAAATGATTGTGTATCATCCAGCTAGTGAGAGAGAAAAATCACGCAGGAGTGTGCCTGCTTGTCAGTGGGTTATGCACCTTGCCAGACGTCAAATCTACATTGAGCAGCTGGAGGGGACAAGAGCAGGTTTGCAAAATATAGATAGAAGAGCATATATGCTGGCGCATTCTCCATGATTGTGTCAGCTTATGTTTTGGTGTACTGCACTTTCCTCCACCCAATTTCAGCTTATAGCTAAGTTTTAGCCGTTTTGGTTAAGATCAAGTGAAGTTGTTTCTCGGCCTTTTGTCTGTGATCTTGTATCATGGTTGAAGGGTCTGCTGGAGGGATTGTTTTCTTCATTGGCGAAAGACCGAAGCTATTCCAGAATGGAAGGCTTGGGAACACTATCCGTTTTTCAGTTGTGGAAGAGCAGAAAGACCGGATTGGACTACATTCTATAGTAAAGGATATCTTTCTATTTATTGACCCTCCCCTTATATGTGTCTGTCTTTCAACAAAGCTTTGGACTTGTGATTCCCTCACCCTCTTACACTCCACACACATAGCCTTATTAACTGTTGTATTATTGTATAGTTTAAATGTATAGTGCAGTTCATGATTTATAGTGTAGGCTGGCTTGTGCTGTAGTTCTTGAACTGTACTATACCGTCAGGATTTGTATTGTGTTTTGGCTGTGCTGCAACACGGTACTTATGTGTGTAATGTTTATGTATGTTTTTTTGCTTCTTTATGTCAATAAAGACTGCTTTTTCAATCCAATATCTGAAAACAATCAATGTTTATCTTTGATGGCAATAGAAGTGGTATGATATTTGCTGCTTTTGAAAGCCAATATCTGATATGTCCCCTATCTGGGAACCATATATTAAATGGCTTTTCAGAAAAGGGAGATGGGAGAAGAGCTTTCAGTACTTGTAGGACCGATGCACATTTCCTATTCTAGCCTCCAAAAACAGATTCAGTTGCATTTTCCAGTGTGTTTTGGATGCGCCTTTGCTAATGTCTTACATCGACAAACTTATTTAGTACTATTTTGCAAATAGGGTTACATTGTCGCAACATTGTGTTCCCTAATTGCTTGATTTTTTTAAATGCAACAATTGATAAAGACACCAGAAAACTGCTCTGTGGAGTCTTCTTTTGTGTCTACTTCTTATCTACATTTAATTCACTACCTCTAATCAAGGCATTTTTAAATGCTGGGGGCTGCCTCTGAACTAACTTAATTTCCTACTTCTAAAGTAATTCCTAAATTCACTACTTACATTAATCCTGTAGTTGGACATTTTGGACTTTCGATTGTGGGCATTGTTTTGTGTCCAGATCAGCAGCAGGTGGTGTGCATTTTTTGGAAAAGCATCGAAGACCTCCGATATGCTGCATCTCCTGATGTGTGTCTCCCTCAAGTGGCTGTCAGCAAATGCATGCTAGACACCCCATTCCAAGCTGAGTGTGACATCACGGAACATGCATCATAGAACAGGCATGCTAGAACATGGGTCTTCAACCTGTGACCCTCCAGCTGCTGTGGAACTACACATCCCAGCATGCCCTGCCTCAGTTTTAGCATACCTTAATAGCAAAACTGTGGCAGGGCATGCCGGGATGTGTGGTTTCACAGCAGCTGGAGGGCCACAGGATGAAGACCCAAGCCGCAGGTACATTGAATGCTAGCAAGCTGAATATTTAAATCCTTTTTGTTCCACAGCATTCCAATGCGGAAGATTCCATGGAACCAGAGATCCTTCCATTGAGAAGGACATGCTGCCTTGATGACTGCACTGTGCAAATTAAATCACGGAGCCAGTTGGCTTGTGGTTGGCTCTGGTGACTAGATGGTTGGGTGGGCGGTGTGTCGGAGGTGGAGCACATGCAAATGATTGTGTATCATCCAGCTAGTGAGAGAGAAAACTCACGCAGGAGTGTGCCTGCTTGTCAGTGGGTTATGCACCTTGCCAGACATCAAATCTACATGGAGCAGCTGGAGGGGACAAGAGCAGGTTTGCAAAATATAGATAGAAGAGCAAGTGCTGACATCTGGTCCGGACTGAAGGACCTGCCAATGATTACTGACATGTCTTCTACTGTCACTGCATATGATTCTGTTTCCATTGAAAGAATGGTGGAGGATTATATGAGTGACAGCATCCAAGTAGGCATGTCAGACAGCCGTACGTATACTGGCAGGAAAATGAGGCAATTTGGAGGCCCTTGCACAAACTGGTTTTATTTTACCTAAGTTGCCCCCCCTCCAGTGTGTGCTCTGAAAGAGTGTTTAGTTCTGCCGGTCACCTTGTCAGCAATTGGCGTACGAGGTTACTTCCAGAAAATGTGGAGAAGATGATGTTCATCAAAATGAATTATAAATTCCTCCTTGGAGACATTTACCAGCAATTGCCTTCAAAAGTACACAGGGACATGTGATGGTGGATTCCAGTGGTGACAAATGAATACTCTGTAAGGAGGAGGATGTACACAGTAAAAGGGGTGAGGAATCGGATCATGAGGATGAGGTGGACATCTTGCCTCTTTAGAGCCAGATTGTTTAAGGAGAGATTGATTGCTACTTTTTTGGTGGGGGCCCAAATCAACCAGTCATTTCAGCCACAGTCGTGTGGCAGACCCGGTCGCTGAAATGATGGGTTTGTTAAAGTGTGCATGTTCTGTTTATACAACATAAGGGTGGGAGGTACCAAGGACAATTCCATCTTGCAATTCTTTTTTTAATTATCTTTGCATCATGTACTGTTTAGGGACTATTTTTTTTAAGTGCCATCCTGCCAGACACTGCAGTGCCACTCCTAGATGGGCCAGGTGTTTGTGCCGCCCACTTGGGTCGCTTAGCTTAGTCATCCCGCGACCCCGATGCAAATTTTAGGACTAAAAATAATATTGTGAGGTGTTCAGAATAGACTGGAAATGAGTAGAAATTATGGTTATTGAGCTTAATAATACTATACTGGGGTGGGGTAGCAAACTGGGGCCCCACTGGGCCCCTCCAGCAGTCCCTCTGCCAAAGCACGTCTTTTGGTGCTTTTGCGGGGTTGTTATAACATGGTGACGATACTGTAGCACAGAGATTTTCAACCTTTTTCAACTCACGTCACACAGAACAAGATTTAAATATTGACAAGGCACACTCAAATATAATGGTGATGCATGGTGCAGTATCGTGTCCTAGGATGTCATGTCGCAGCTTCTCCATAGATAACGCCTGAACAGGCCCGGTGACAGGGGGGACAAAGGGGACACTTGTGCAGGGCTCCAAGTATTGAGAACAGAAATAATGGGGCCACAGTGCCAATATTACATAGTAACATAGTAACATAGTATCTGAGGTTGAAAAAAGACAATTGTCCATCGAGTTCAACCTATTTGTGGTGTCCTATGCATGATGATTTGACTAGAATTTCTGACTGATGCTGCTGTCAGCCATTGCATTTTATCCCTATTTATAGTAACTATAATGCATGACTATGCACCATACCCCTGGATATCCTTTTCCAATAGGAATTTATCTAACCCATTATTAAAGGTGTTGACAGATTCCGCCATTACAACTCCCTCGGGCAGGGAATTCCAAACACGTATTGTCCTTACCGTGAAAAAGCCTTTACGCCGTATTGTGCAGAATCTCCTCTCCTCTAACCTGAGCGAGTGTCCACGAGTCCTCTGTGTTGATCTAACCAAAAACAGGTCCCGCCCAAGCTCTGTGTATTGTTCCCTTATATATTTGTAGATGTTGATCATATCCCCTCTTAGTCTCCGCTTTTCCAATGTAAACATGCCTAGTCTTTCAAGCCTTTCCTTGTATTCCATCGTCTCCATGCCCTTAATTAGTTTGGTCGCCCTCCTCTGTACCTTTTCAAGCTCAAGGATATCCTTTTTGTAGTACGGTGCCCAGAACTGTACACAGTATTCAAGGTGTGGCCTCACTAGTGATTTATATAACGGGAGTATAATACTCTCGTCCCTAGCATCAATACCCCGTTTTATGCATGCTAATATCTTATTAGCCTTCTTTGCTGCAGTCCTACTTTGGGTACTACTGCTTAGCTTGCTATCTATGAGGACACCTAAGTCCTTTTCCAGTTCAGAATCCCCTAATTTTACCCCATTTAGTAGGTAGGTGTAATTTTTGTTCTTGTTACCACAGTGGATTACCTTACACTTGTCTGTGTTGAAGCGCATTCTCCATTTGGCTGCCCATGCTTCTAATTTAACTAAGTCGTTCTGAAGAGACTCGGCATCCTCCTCTGTATTTATAGCCTTACACAATTTGGTATCATCTGCAAAAATTTACACCATGCTCTCTAGACCTTCTGTTAGGTCGTTAATGAAAATATTGAACAGTAGCGGTCCATAATACTGAGCCTTGCGGCACACCACTTAGCACTTCAGTCCAAGTTGAAAAAGTTCCAATAGCCACAACGCGCTGCTTCCTATTATCTAACCAGTTTTTGACCCAAGTGCATATTGTGCTTCCTAGCCCTGATTCTTGTAGCTTGTAGATAAGTCTCATGTGTGGTACAGTATCGAACGCTTTGGCAAAGTCTAAAAAGATTACATCCACGTCTTTACCCTGATCTAGGTTTGCGCTTACTGTTTCATAAAAGCCAAGTAAGTTGGTTTGACAGGATCTGTCCTTCATAAACCCATGTTGATTCCTTTTAATGACCTTATTGGTTTCAAGGAACTTCTGAATACTATCTCTTAGAATACCTTCCAATACTTTCCCCACTTTAGATGTAAGACTAACTGGTCTATAATTACCTGGTTCAGCTTTACTTCCCTTTTTGAATATAGGCACTACTTCCGCTATACGCCAGTCTTTGGGAACCATACCTGATATAACTGAATCCTCAAAGATCAAAGATAGCGGTTTTGCCAGTTCAGAGTGAAGCTCCATTAGAACCCTAGGATGAATACCATCGGGCCCTGGTGATTTATTAATCTTTAAATGTTTTAATCGGTCACAGACTACTTCCTCGCTTAAATAAGTACCTATCAGTGTGATATTCTCATTATTGAGATTGTGTGTCAGTCCCTGAATTGGGTCCTCTCTAGTGAATACTGTTGAAAAAAACTCATTTAGTGTGTCCGCTATGTCATTATCATTTTTGCTTAAGACTCCAAACTTGTCTTTTAAAGGGCCTATACTCTCCTTTTTTAATCTCTTGCTATTAATGTATTTAAAGAATTTTTGGGGATTCGCTTTGCTTTCCTTTGCTACTAGCTTTTCAGTTTCTACTTTAGCCACTCTTATTTCCTTTTTGCAATTTTTGTTACATTCCTTATAGTGCTGAAATGACTCTGCTTCCCCGTCAGATTTGTATTTTTTAAATGCTCGCCTTTTCTTGCCCATAAGTTCCTTAATCTTTTTGTTAAGCCACATCGGTTTATGATTTTTATTCCCTTTTTTGCTACTCATAGGTATATATATGAGTGTATTTTTAGCTAGCAGGAATTTTAGTACCTCCCATTTCTCCGTAGTATTTTTTCCTAAAAACAAACCTTCCCATTCAATATCCCTGAAAAATACCCTCATCTTTTCAAAATTTGCTTTGCTAAAGTTTAAAGTCCTAGTTGAGCCAGTATAGGGCTGTTTGTAGAAACTGATATTGAATGTGACCATATTGTGGTCGCTGTTTCCTATGGGTTCCCCTACTATAATACCCGATATCAAATCCTGATTGTTTGTTAATACCAGGTCTAAGATTGCATTGTACCTAGTTGGTTCCTCAATTAGTTGGACTTGCTTTTTAAAGTGTATGCACCAACTGCTCAATTTAAGCAGGAAAACAATTAACAGGTCAACTAAACCCTCCCCCCTCCTTTTACCCCATCACTTTGTCCAGTCCCTGTGGTCCATACTGTATTGCCATTATTATGCATGTCGCTGTGCTGGCCCTTTTCTGAATGTCCCTGCCACCGCCACCGAAGAGCTGGATAGCCCAGTATGAAAACCACCTGCCGGGCTCACTGACGGTCCGAGTCAAAGGCTCCATTTTTTATAAAGATCCCTCTGCCAAAGGGGCCCCAGAGATATCAGTGTACTGGGCCCCAAGATTTCTGTTGCTGGCCCTGACCCTCAGGGCCATATCTACCCCAGGTTGAAGACCCATGTTCTAGCATGCCTGCGTGTTCTGTGATGTCACACTCAGCTTGGAATGGGGTGTCTAGCATGCATTTGCTGACAGCCACTTGAGGGAGACACACATCAGGAGATGCAGTATATCGGAGGTCTTCGATGCCTTTCCAACAAATGCACACCACCTGCTGCTGATCTGGACACAAAACAATGCCCACAATCGAAAGTCCAAAATGTCCAACTACAGGATTAATGTAAGCAGTGAATTTAGGAATGACTTTAGAATTAGGAAATTAAGTTAGTTCACAAGTACATTTGAATTCAGATCTAAAGTCTAGGTAGGCCTCACGTCCTGGCAGCCCCCAGCATTTAAAAATGCCTTGATTAGAGGTAGGGAATTAAATGTAGATAAGAAGTAGACACAAAATAAGACTCCACAGAGCAGTTTTCAGGTGTCTTTATCAATTGTTGCATTTAAAAAATCAAGCCATTAGGGAACACAATGTTGCGACAATGTAACCCTATTTGCAAAATAGTACTAAATAAGTTTGTCGATGTAAGACATTTGCAAAGGCGCATCCAAAACACGCTGGAAAATGCAACTGAATCTGTTTTTGGAGGCTAGAATAGGAAATGTGCATCGGTCCTACAAGTACTGAAAGCTCTTCTCCCATCTCCCTTTTCTGAAAAGCCACTTAATATATGGTTCCCAGATAGGGGACATATCAGATATTGGCTTTCAAAAGCAGCAAATATCATACCACTTCTATTGCCATCAAAGATAAACATTGATTGTTTTCAGATATTGGATTGAAAAAGCAGTCTTTATTGACATAAAGAAGCAAAAAGACATACAGAAACATTACACACATAAGTACCGTGTTGCAGCACAGCCAAAACATAATACAAATGCTGACGGTATAGTACAGTTCAAGAACTACAGCGCAGGCCAGCCTACACTATAAATCATGAACTGCACTATACATTTAAACTATACAATAATAGAACAGTTAATAAGGCTATGGGTGTGGAGTGTAAGAGGGTGAGGGGATCACAAGCCCGAAACTTTATTGAAAGACAGACACATATAAGGGGAGAGTCAATAAATAGAAAGATATCCTTTACTATAGAATGTAGTCCAATCCGGTCTTTCTGCTCTTCCACAACTGAAAAACGGATAGTGTTCCCAAGCCTTCCATCCTGGAATATCTTCGGTCTTTCACCAATGAAGAAAACAATCCCTCCAGCAGACCCTTCAACCATGATACAAGATCACAACCAAAAGGCCGAGAAGTGACTACACTTGATCTTAACCAACACGGTTAAAACGGGGTGGAGGAAAGTGCAGTGCACCAAAACATAAGCTGACACAATCATGGAGAATGCGCCAGCATATATGCTCTTCTATCTATATTTTTCAAACCTGCTCTTGTCCCCTCCAGCTGCTCCATGTAGATTTGACGTCTGGCAAGGTGCATAACCCACTGACAAGCAGGTACACTCCTGCGTGAGTTTTCTCTCTCACTAGCTGGATGATACACAATCATTTACATGTGCTCCACCTCCGACACACCGCCCACCCAACCACTCAGTCACCAGAGCCACCCACAAGCCAACTGGCTCCGTGATTTAATTTGCACAGTGCAGTCATCCAGGCAGCATGTCCTTCTCAATGGAAGGATCTCTGGTTCCATGGAATCTTCCGCATTGGAATACTGGGGAACAAAAAGGATTTAAACATTCAGCTTGCTAGCATTCAATATACCTGCGGCTTGGGTCTTCATCCTGTGGCCTTCCAGCTGCTGTGAAGCTACACATCCCAGCATGCCCTGCAACAGTTTTGCTATTAAGGTATGCTAAAACCGAGGCAGGGCATGCTGGGATGTGTAGTTACACAGCAGCTGGAGGGTTGCAGGTTGAAGACCCATGTTCTAGCATGCCTGTTCTATGATGCATGTTCCGTGATGTCACACTCAGCTTGGAATGGGGTGTCTAGCATGCATTTGCTGACAGCCACTTGAGGGAGACACACAACAGGAGATGCAGCATATCGGAGGTCTTCGATGCCTTTCCAGCAAATGCACACCACCTGCTGATCTGGTTTGGACACAAAACAATGCCCACAAGCGAAGGCACAAAATGCCCAACTACAGGATTATTGTAAGTATTGAATTAAGGAATGACTTTAGAAGTAGGAAATTAACTTAGTTCACAAGTACATTCGAATTCAGATCTAAAGTCTAGGTAGGCCTCACGTCCTGGCAGCCCACAGCATTTAAAAATGCCTTGATTAGAAGTAGGGAATTAAATGTAGATAAGAAGTAGACACAAAATAAGACTCCACAGAGCAGTTTTCAGGTGTCTTTATCAATTGTTGCATTTAACAAATCAAGCAATTAGGGAACACAATGTTGCAACAATGTAACCCTATTTGCAAAATAGTACTAAATAAGTTTGTCGATGTAAGACATTTGCAAAGGCGCATCCAAAACACGCTGGAAAATGCAACTGAATCTGTTTTTGGAGGCTAGAATAGGAAATGTGCATCGGTCCTACAAGTACTGAAAGCTCTTCTCCCATCTCCCTTTTCTGAAAAGCCATTTAATATATGGTTCCCAGATAGGGGACATATCAGATATTGGCTTTCAAAAGCAGCAAATATCATACCACTTCTATTGCCATCAAAGATAAACATTGATTTTTTTCAGATATTGGATTGAAAAAGCAGTCTTTATTGACATAAAGAAGCAAAAAAACATACATAAACATTACACACATAAGTACCGTGTTGCGGCACAGCCAAAACACAATACAAATCCTGACGGTATAGTACATTCAAGAACTACAGCACAGGCCAGCCTACACTATAAATCATGAACTGCACTATACATTTAAACCATACAATAATACAACAGTTAATAAGGCTATGGGTGTGGAGTGTAAGAAAATGAGGGAATCACAAGCCCGAAGCATTGTTGAAAGACAGACACATATAAGGGGAGGGTCAATAAATAGAAAGCTATCCTTTACTATAGAATGTAGTCCAATCCGGTCTTTCTGCTCTTCCACAACTGAAAAACAGATAGTGTTCCCAAGCCTTCCATCCTGGAATATCTTCGGTCTTTCGCCAATGAAGAAAACAATCTCTCCAACAGACCCTTCAACCACGATATAAGATCACAGCCAAAAGGCCGAGAAGCAACTAAACTTGATCTTAACCAAAATGGCTAAAACTTAGCTATAGGCTGAAATTGGGTGGAGGAAAGTGCAATGCACCAAAACATAAGCTGACACAATCATGGAGAATGCGCCAGCATATATGCTCTTCTATCTATATTTTGCAAACCTGCTCTTGTCCCATCCAGCTGCTCCATGTAGATTTGACGTCTGTCAAGGTGCATAACCCACTGACAAGCAGGTACACTCCTGCGTGAGTTTTCTCTCTCACTAGCTGGATGATACACAATCATTTACATGTGCTCCACCTCCGACACACCGCCCACCCAACCACTCAGTCACCAGAGCCACCCACAAGCCAACTGGCTCCGTGATTTAATTTGCACAGTGCAGTCATCCAGGCAGCATGTCCTTCTCAATGGAAGGATCCCTGGTTCCATGGAATCTTCCGCATTGGAATGCTGGGGAACAAAGAGGATTTAAACATTCAGCTTGCTAGCATTCAATATACCTGCGGCTTGGGTCTTCATCCTGTGGCCTTCCAGCTGCTGTGAAGCTACACATCCCAGCATGCCCTGCAACAGTTTTGCTATTAAGGTATGCTAAAACTGAGGCAGGGCATGCTGGGATGTGTAGTTACACAGCAGCTGGAGGGTTGCAGGTTGAAGACCCATGTTCTAGCATGCCTGTTCTATGATGCATGTTCCGTGATGTCACACTCAGCTTGGAATGGGGTGTCTAGCATGCATTTGCTGACAGCCACTTGAGGGAGACACACATCAGGAGATGCAGCATATCGGAGGTCTTCGATGCCTTTCCAGCAAATGCACACCACCTGCTGATTTGGTTTGGACACAAAACAATGCCCACAAGCGAAGGCACAAAATGCCCAACTACAGGATTATTGTAAGTATTGAATTAAGGAATGACTTTAGAAGTAGGAAATTAACTTAGTTCACAAGTACATTCGAATTCAGATCTAAAGTCTAGGTAGGCCTCACGTCCTGGCAGCCCCCAGCATTTAAAAATGCCTTGATTAGAAGTAGGGAATTAAATGTAGATAAGAAGTAGACACAAAATAAGACTCCACAGAGCAGTTTTCAGGTGTCTTTATCAATTGTTGCATTTAACAAATCAAGCAATTAGGGAACACAATGTTGCAACAATGTAACCCTATTTGCAAAATAGTACTAAATAAGTTTGTCGATGTAAGACATTTGCAAAGGCGCATCCAAAACACGCTGGAAAATGCAACTGAATCTGTTTTTGGAGGCTAGAATAGGAAATGTGCATCGGTACTGAAAGTACTGAAAGCTCTTCTCCCATCTCCCTTTTCTGAAAAGCCATTTAATATATGGTTCCCAGATAGGGGACATATCAGATATTGGCTTTCAAAAGCAGCAAATATCATACCACTTCTATTGCCATCAAAGATAAACATTGATTTTTTTCAGATATTGGATTGAAAAAGCAGTCTTTATTGACATAAAGAAGCAAAAAAACATACATAAACATTACACACATAAGTACCGTGTTGCGGCACAGCCAAAACACAATACAAATCCTGACGGTATAGTACATTCAAGAACTACAGCACAGGCCAGCCTACACTATAAATCATGAACTGCACTATACATTTAAACCATACAATAATACAACAGTTAATAAGGCTATGGGTGTGGAGTGTAAGAAAATGAGGGAATCACAAGCCCGAAGCTTTGTTGAAAGACAGACACATATAAGGGGAGGGTCAATAAATAGAAAGATATCCTTTACTATAGAATGTAGTCCAATCCGGTCTTTCTGCTCTTCCACAACTGAAAAACAGATAGTGTTCCCAAGCCTTCCATCCTGGAATATCTTCGGTCTTTCGCCAATGAAGAAAACAATCTCTCCAACAGACCCTTCAACCACGATATAAGATCACAGCCAAAAGGCCGAGAAGCAACAAAACTTGATCTTAACCAAAATGGCTAAAACTTAGCTATAGGCTGAAATTGGGTGGAGGAAAGTGCAGTGCACCAAAACATAAGCTGACACAATCATGGAGAATGCGCCAGCATATATGCTCTTCTATCTATATTTTGCAAACCTGCTCTTGTCCCATCCAGCTGCTCCATGTAGATTTGACGTCTGTCAAGGTGCATAACCCACTGACAAGCAGGCACACTCCTGCGTGAGTTTTCTCTCTCACTAGCTGGATGATACACAATCATTTGCATGTGCTCAACCTCCGACACACCGCCCACCCAACCACCCAGTCACCAGAGCCACCGACAAGCCAACTGGCTCCGTGATTTTAATTTGCACAGTGCAGTCATCCAGGCAGCATGTCCTTCTCAATGGAAGGATCTCTGGTTCCATGGAATCTTCCGCATTGGAATGCTGTGGAACAAAAAGGATTTAAACATTCAGCTTGCTAGCATTCAATGTACCTGCGGCTTGGGTCTTCATCCTGTGGCCCTCCAGCTGCTGTGAAACTACACATCCCAACATGCCCTGCTACAGGTTTGCTATTAAGGTATGCTAAAACTGAGGCAGGGCATGCTGGGATGTGTAGTTCCACCGCAGCTGGAGGGTTGCAGGTTGAAGACCCATGTTATAGCATGCCTGTTCTATAATGCATGTTCCGTGATGTCACACTCAGCTTGGAATGGGGTGTCTAGCATGCATTTGCTGACAGCCACTTGAGGGAGACACACATCAGGAGATGCAGCATATCGGAGGTCTTCGATACCTTTCCAGCAAATGCACACCACCTGCTGCTGATCTGGGCACAAAACAATGCCCACAAGCGAAGGCCCAAAATGCTAAAACTGAGGCAGGGCATGCTGGGATGTGTAGTTCCACCGCAGCTGGAGGTTTGCAGGTTGAAGACCCATGTTCTAGCATGCCTGTTCTATGATGCATGTTCCGTGATGTCACACTCAGCTTGGAATGGGGTGTCTAGCATGCATTTGCTGACAGCCACTTGAGGGAGACACACATCAGGAGATGCAGCATATCGGAGGTCTTCGATGCCTTTCCAGCAAATGCACACCACCTGCTGCTGATCTGGGCACAAAACAATGCCCACAATCGAAAGTCCAAAATGTCCAACTACAGGATTAATGTAAGTATTGAATTTAGGAATGAATTTAGAAGTAGGAAATTAAGTTAGTTCACAAGTACATTCGAATTCAGATCTAAAGTATAGGTAGGCCTCACGTCCTGGCAGCCCCCAGCATTTAAAAATGCCTTGATTAGAGGTAGGGAATTAAATGTAGATAAGAAGTAGATACAGAATAAGACTCCACAGAGCAGTTTTCAGATGTCTTTATCAATTGTTGCATTTAAAAAAATCAAGCAAATAGGGAACACAATGTTGCGACAATGTAACCCTATTTGCAAAATAGTACTAAATAAGTTTGTTGATGTAAGACATTTGCAAAGGCGCATCCAAAACACGCTGAAAAATGCAACTGAATCTGTTTTTGGAGGCTAGAATAGGAAATGTGCATCGGTCCTACAAGTACTGAAAGCTCTTCTCCCATCTCCCTTTTCTGAAAAGCCATTTAATATATGGTTCCCAGATAGGGGAGATATCAGATATTGGCTTTCAAAAGCAGCAAATATCATACCACTTCTATTGCCATCAAAGATAAACATTGATTGTTTTCAGATATTGGATTGAAAAAGCAGTCTTTATTGACATAAAGAAGCAAAAATACATAAACATTACACACATAAGTACCGTGTTGCAGCACAGCCAAAACATAATACAAATGCTGACGGTATAGTACAGTTCAAGAATTACAGCACAGGCTAGCCTACACTATAAATCATGAACTGCACTATACATTTTAACTACACAATAATAGAACAGTTAATAAGGCTATGGGTGTGGAGTGTAAGAGGCTGAGGGGACCACAAGCCCGAAACTTTATTGAAAGACAGACACATATAAGGGGAGAGTCAATAAATAGAAAGATATCCTTTACTATAGAATGTAGTCCAATCCGGTCTTTCTGCTCTTCCACAACTGAAAAACGGATAGTGTTCCCAAGCCTTCCATCCTGGAATATCTTCGGTCTTTCGCTAATGAAGAAAACAATCCCTCCAGCAGACCCTTCAACCATGATACAAGATCACAACCAAAAGGCCGAGAAGTGACTACACTTGATCTTAACCAAAACGGTTAAAACGGGGTGGAGGAAAGTGCAGTGCACCAAAACATAAGCTGACACAATCATGGAGAATGCGCCAGCATATATGCTCTTCTATCTATATTTTGCAAACCTGCTCTTGTCCCATCCAGCTGCTCCATGTAGATTTGACGTCTGGCAAGGTGCATAACCCACTGACAAGCAGGTACACTCCTGCGTGAGTATTCTCTCTCACTAGCTGGATGATACACAATCATTTACATGTGCTCCACCTCCGACACACCGCCCACCCAACCACTCAGTCACCAGAGCCACCCACAAGCCAACTGGCTCCGTGATTTAATTTGCACAGTGCAGTCATCCAGGCAGCATGTCCTTCTCAATGGAAGGATCTCTGGTTCCATGGAATCTTCCGCATTGGAATGCTGTGGAACAAAAAGGATTTAAACATTCAGCTTGCTAGCATTCAATGTACCTGCGGCTTGGGTCTTCATCCTGTGGCCCTCCAGCTGCTGTGAAACTACACATCCCAGCATGCCCTGCCACAGGTTTGCTATTAAGGTATGCTAAAACTGAGGCAGGGCATGCTGGGATGTGTATTTACACAGCAGCTGGAGGGTTGCAGGTTGAAGACCCATGTTCTAGCATGCCTGTTCTATGATGCATGTTCCGTGATGTCACAATCAGCTTGGAATGGGGTGTCTAGCATGCATTTGCTGACAGCCACTTGAGGGAGACACACATCAGGAGATGCAGAATATCGGAGGTCTTCGATGCCTTTCCAGCAAATGCACACCACCTGCTGATCTGGTTTGGACACAAAACAATGCCCACAAGCGAAGGCACAAAATGCCCAACTACAGGATTAATGTAAGTATTGAATTAAGGAATGACTTTAGAAGTAGGAAATTAACTTAGTTCACAAGTACATTCGAATTCAGATCTAAAGTCTAGGTAGGCCTCACGTCCTGGCAGCCCCCAGCATTTAAAAATGCCTTGATTAGAAGTAGGGAATTAAATGTAGATAAGAAGTAGACACAAAATAAGACTCCACAGAGCAGTTTTCAGGTGTCTTTATCAATTGTTGCATTTAACAAATCAAGCAATTAGGGAACACAATGTTGCATCAATGTAACCCTATTTGCAAAATAGTACTAAATAAGTTTGTCGATGTAAGACATTTGCAAAGGCGCATCCAAAACACGCTGGAAAATGCAACTGAATCTGTTTTTGGAGGCTAGAATAGGAAATGTGCATCGGTCCTACACGTACTGAAAGCTCTTCTCCCATCTCCCTTTTCTGAAAAGCCATTTAATATATGGTTCCTAGATAGGGGACATATCAGATATTGGCTTTCAAAAGCAGCAAATATCATACCACTTCTATTGCCATCAAAGATAAACATTGATTGTTTTCAGATATTGGATTGAAAAAGCAGTCTTTATTGACATAAAGAAGCAAAAAAACATACATAAACATTACACACATAAGTACCGTGTTGCGGCACAGCCAAAACACAATACAAATCCTGACGGTATAGTACATTCAAGAACTACAGCACAGGCCAGCCTACACTATAAATCATGAACTGCACTATACATTTAAACCATACAATAATACAACAGTTAATAAGGCTATGGGTGTGGAGTGTAAGAAAATGAGGGAATCACAAGCCCGAAGCTTTGTTGAAAGACATACACATATAAGGGGAGGGTCAATAAATAGAAAGATATCCTTTACTATAGAATGTAGTCCAATCCTGTCTTTCTGCTCTTCCACAACTGAAAAACGGATAGTGTTCCCAAGCCTTCCATCCTGGAATATCTTCGGTCTTTCGCCAATGAAGAAAACAATCTCTCCAACAGACCCTTCAACCACGATATAAGATCACAGCTAAAAGGCCGAGAAGCGACTAAACTAGATCTTAACCAAAATGGCTAAAACTTAGCTATAGGCTGAAATTGGGTGGAGGAAAGTGCAGTGCACCAAAACATAAGCTGACACAATCATGGAGAATGCGCCAGCATATATGCTCTTCTATCTATATTTTGCAAACCTGCTCTTGTCCCATCCAGCTGCTCCATGTAGATTTGACGTCTGGCAAGGTGCATAACCCACTGACAAGCAGGCACGCTCCTGCATGAGTTTTCTCCCTCACTAGCTAGATGATACACAATCATTTGCATGTGCTCCACCTCCGACACACCGCCCACCCAACCACCCTGTCACCAGAGCCACCGACAAGCCAACTGGCTCCGTGATTTTAATTTGCACAGTGCAGTCATCCAGGCAGCATGTCCTTCTCAATGGAAGGATCTCTGGTTCCATGGAATCTTCCGCATTGGAATGCTGTGGAACAAAAAGGATTTAAACATTCAGCTTGCTAGCATTCAATGTACCTGCGGCTTGGGTCTTCATCCTGTGGCCCTCCAGCTGCTGTGAAACTACACATCCCAGCATGCCCTGCCACAGGTTTGCTATTAAGGTATGCTAAAACTGAGGCAGGGCATGCTGGGATGTGTAGTTCCACCGCAGCTGGAGGGTTGCAGGTTGAAGACCCATGTTATAGAATGCCTATTCTATAATGCATGTTCCGTGATGTCACACTCAGCTTGGAATGGGGTGTCTAGCATGCATTTGCTGACAGCCACTTGAGGGAGACACACATCAGGAGATGCAGCATATCAGAGGTCTTCGATGCCTTTCCAACAAATGCACATCACCTGCTGCTGATCTGGGCACAAAACAATGCCCACAATCGAAAGTCCAAAATGTCCATCTACAGGATTAATGTAAGTAATGAATTTAGGAATGAATTTAGAAGTAGGAAATTAAGTTAGTTCACAAGTACATTCGAATTCAGATCTAAAGCATAGGTAGGCCTCACGTCCTGGCAGCCCCCAGCATTTAAAAATGCCTTGATTAGAGGTAGTGAATTAAATGTAGATAAGAAGTAGACACAAAATAAGACTCCACAGAGCAGTTTTCAGGTGTCTTTATCAATTGTTGCATTTAAAAAATCAAGCAATTAGGGAACACAATGTTGCGACAATGTAACCCTATTTGCAAAATAGTACTAAATAAGTTTGTCGATGTAAGACATTTGCAAAGGCGCATCCAAAACACGCTGAAAAATGCAACTGAATCTGTTTTTGGAGGCTAGAATAGGAAATGTGCATCGGTCCTACAAGTACTGAAAGCTCTTCTCCCATCTCCCTTTTCTGAAAAGCCATTTAATATATGGTTCCCAGATAGGGGACATATCAGATATTGGCTTTCAAAAGCAGCAAATATCATACCACTTCTATTGCCATCAAAGATAAACATTGATTGTTTTCAGATATTGGATTGAAAAAGCAGTTTTTATTGACATAAACATTACACACATAAGAACTGTGTTGCAGCACAGCCAAAACATAATACAATTGATGATGGTATAGTACAGTTCAATAACTACAGCACAGGCTAGCCTACACTATAAATCATGAACTGCACTATACATTTAAACTATACAATAGTACAACAGTTAATAAGGCTATGGGTGTTGAGTGTAAGAGGGTGAGGGAATCACAAGCCCGAAACTTTGTTGAAAGACAGATACATATAAGGGGAGAGTCAATAAATAGAAAGATATCCTTTACTATAGAATGTAGTCCAATCCCGTCTTTCTGCTCTTCCACAACTAAAAAACGGATAGTGTTCCCAAGCCTTCCATCCTGGAATATCTTCGGTCTTTCGCCAATGAAAAAAACAATCCCTCCAGCAGACCCTTCAACCATGATACAAGATCACAACCAAAAGGCCGAGAATTAACTACACTTGATCATAACCAAAACAGTTAAAACGTGGTGGAGGAAAGTGCAGTGCACCAAATCATAAGCTGACACAATCATGGAGAATGCGCCAGCTTATATGCTCTTCTATCTATATTTTTCAAACCTGCTCTTGTCCCCTCCAGTGGCTCCATGTAGATTTGACGTCTGGCAAGGTGCATAACCCACTGACAAGCAGGCACACTCCTGCGTGAGTTTTCTCTCTCACTAACTGGATGATACACAATCATTTACATGTGCTCCACCTCCGACACACCGCTCACCCAACCACTCAGTCACCAGAGCCACCCACAAGCCAACTGGCTCCTTGATTTAATTTGCACAGTGCAGTCATCCAGGCAGCATGTCCTTCTCAATGGAAGGATCTCTGGTTCCATGGAATCTTCCGCATTGGAATGCTGTTGAACAAAAAGGATTTAAACATTCACCTTGCTAGCATTCAATGTACGTGCGGCTTGGGTCTTCATCCTGTGGCCCTCCAGCTGCTGTGAAGCTACACATCCCAGCATGCCCTGCAACAGTTTTGCTATTAAGGTATGCTAAAACTGAGGCAGGGCATGCTGGGATGTGTAGTTCCACAGCAGCTGGAGGGTTGCAGGTTGAAAACCCATGTTCTAGCATGCCTGTTCTATGATGCATGTTCCGTGATGTCACACTCAGCTTGGAATGGGGTGTCTAGCATGCATTTGCTGACAGCCACTTGAGGGAGACACACATCAGGAGATGCAGCATATCGGAGGTCTTCAATGCCTTTCCAACAAATGCACACCACCTGCTGCTGATCTGGGCACAAAACAATGCCCACAATCGAAAGTCCAAAATGTCCAACTGCAGGATTAATGTAATTAATGAATTAAGGAGTGACTTTAGAAGTAGGAAATTAAGTTAGTTCACAAGTACATTCGAATTCAGATCTAAAGTCTAGGTAGGCCTCACGTCCTGGCAGCCCCCAGCTTTTAAAAATGCCTTGATTAGAGGTAGGGAATTAAATGTAGATAAGAAGTAGACACACAATTTGACTCCACAGAGCAGTTTTCAGGTGTCTTTATCAATTGTTGCATTTAAAAAATCAAGCAATTAGGGAACACAATGTTGCGACAATGTAACCCTATTTGCAAAATAGTACTAAATAAGTTTGTCGATGTAAGACATTTGCAAAGGCGCATCCAAAACACGCTGGAAAATGCAACTGAATCTGTTTTTGGAGGCTAGAATAGGAAATGTGCATCGGTCCTACAAGTACTGAAAGCTCTTCTCCCATCTCCCTTTTTTGAAAAACCATTTAATATATGGTTCCCAGATAGGGGACATATCAGATATTGGCTTTCAAAAGCAGCAAATATCATACCACTTCTATTGCCATCAAAGATAAACATTGATTGTTTTCAGATATTGGATTGAAAAAGCAGTCTTTATTGACATAAAGAAGCAAAAAAACATACATAAACATTACACACATAAGTACCGTGTTGCGGCACAGCCAAAACACAATACAAATCCTGACGGTATAGTACATTCAAGTACTACAGCACATGCCAGCCTACACTATAAATCATGAACTGCACTATACATTTAAACCATACAATAATACAACAGTTAATAAGGCTATGGGTGTGGAGTGTAAGAGGGTGAGGGGATCACAAGCATGAAACTTTATTGAAAGACAGACACATATAAGGGGAGAGTCAATAAATAGAAAGATATCCTTTACTATAGAATGTAGTCCAATCCGGTGTTTCTGCTCTTCCACAACTGAAAAACGGATAGTGTTCCCAAGCCTTCCATCCTGGAATATCTTCGGTCTTTCACCAATGAAGAAAACAATCCATCCAGCAGACCCTTCAACCATGATACAAGATCACAACCAAAAGGCCGAGAAGTGACTACACTTGATCTTAACCAAAACGGTTAAAACGGGGTGGAGGAAAGTGCAGTGCACCAAAACATAAGCTGACACAATCATGGAGAATGCGCCAGCATATATGCTCTTCTATCTATATTTTTCAAACCTGCTCTTGTCCCCTCCAGTTGCTCCATGTAGATTTGACGTCTGGCAAGGTGCATAACCCACTGACAAGCAGGTACACTCCTGCGTGGGTTTTCTCTCTCACTAGCTGGATGATACACAATCATTTACATGTGCTCCACCTCCGACACACCGCCCACCCAACCACTCAGTCACCAGAGCCACCCACAACCCAACTGGCTCCGTGATTTAATTTGCACAGTGCAGTCATCCAGGCAGCATGTCCTTCTCAATGGAAGGATCTCTGGTTCCATGGAATCTTCCGCATTGGAATGCTGGGGAACAAAAAGGATTTAAACATTCAGCTTGCTAGCATTCAATATACCTGCGGCTTGGGTCTTCATCCTGTGGCCTTCCAGCTGCTGTGAAGCTACACATCCCAGCATGCCCTGCAACAGTTTTGCTATTAAGGTATGCTAAAACTGAGGCAGGGCATGCTGGGATGTGTAGTTACACAGCAGCTGGAGGGTTGCAGGTTGAAGACCCATGTTCTAGCATGCCTGTTCTATGATGCATGTTCCGTGATGTCACACTCAGCTTGGAATGGGGTGTCTAGCATGCATTTGCTGACAGCCACTTGAGGGAGACACACATCAGGAGATGCAGCATATCGGAGGTCTTCAATGCCTTTCCAGCAAATGCACACCACCTGCTGATCTGGTTTGGACACAAAACAATGCCCACAAGCGAAGGCACAAAATGCCCAACTACAGGATTATTGTAAGTATTGAATTAAGGAATGACTTTAGAAGTCGGAAATTAACTTAGTTCACAAGTACATTCGAATTCAGATCTAAAGTCTAGGTAGGCCTCACGTCCTGGCAGCCCCCAGCATTTAAAAATGCCTTGATTAGAAGTAGGGAATTAAATGTAGATAAGAAGTAGACACAAAATAAGACTCCACAGAGCAGTTTTCAGGTGTCTTTATCAATTGTTGCATTTAACAAATCAAGCAATTAGGGAACACAATGTTGCAACAATGTAACCCTATTTGCAAAATAGTACTAAATAAGTTTGTCGATGTAAGACATTTGCAAAGGCGCATCCAAAACACGCTGGAAAATGCAACTGAATCTGTTTTTGGAGGCTAGAATAGGAAATGTGCATCGGTCCTACAAGTACTGAAAGCTCTTCTCCCATCTCCCTTTTCTGAAAAGCCATTTAATATATGGTTCCCAGATAGGGGACATATCAGATATTGGCTTTCAAAAGCAGCAAATATCATACCACTTCTATTGCCATCAAAGATAAACATTGATTTTTTTCAGATATTGGATTGAAAAAGCAGTCTTTATTGACATAAAGAAGCAAAAAAACATACATAAACATTACACACATAAGTACCGTGTTGCGGCACAGCCAAAACACAATACAAATCCTAACGGTATAGTACATTCAAGAACTACAGCACAGGCCAGCCTACACTATAAATCATGAACTGCACTATACATTTAAACCATGCAATAATACAACAGTTAATAAGGCTATGGGTGTGGAGTGTAAGAAAATGAGGGAATCACAAGCCCGAAGCTTTGTTGAAAGACAGACACATATAAGGGGAGGGTCAATAAATAGAAAGATATCCTTTACTATAGAATGTAGTCCAATCCGGTCTTTCTGCTCTTCCACAACTGAAAAACAGATAGTGTTACCCAGCCTTCCATCCTGGAATATCTTCGGTCTTTCGCCAATGAAGAAAACAATGCCTCCAGCAGACTCTTCATCCATGATACAAAATCACAGCCAAAAGGCCGAGAAGCGACTAAACTTGATCTTAACCAAAATGGCTAAAACTTAGCTATAGGCTGAAATTGGGTGGAGGAAAGTGCAGTGCACCAAAACATAAGCTGACACAATCATGGAGAATGCGCCAGCATATTTGCTCTTCTATCTATATTTTGCAAACCTGCTCTTGTCCCATCCAGCTGCTCCATGTAGATTTGACGTCTGTCAAGGTGCATAACCCACTGACAAGCAGGCACACTCCTGCGTGAGTTTTCTCTCTCACTAGCTGGATGATACACAATCATTTGCATGTGCTCAACCTCCGACACACCGCCCACCCAACCACCCAGTCACCAAAGCCAACGACAAGCCAACTGGCTCCGTGATTTTAATTTGCACAGTGCAGTCATCCAGGCAGCATGTCCTTCTCAATGGAAGGATCTCTGGTTCCATGGAATCTTCCGCATTGGAATGCTGTGGAACAAAAAGGATTTAAACAGTCAGCTTGCTAGCATTCAATGTACCTGCGGCTTGGGTCTTCATCCTGTGGCCCTCCAGCTGCTGTGAAACTACACATCCCAGCATGCCCTGCCACAGGTTTGCTATTAAGGTATGCTAAAACTGAGGCAGGGCATGCTGGGATGTGTAGTTCCACCGCAGCTGGAGGGTTGCAGGTTAAAGACCCATGTTATAGCATGCCTGTTCTATAATGCATGTTCCGTGATGTCACACTCAGCTTGGAATGGGGTGTCTAGCATGCATTTGCTGACAGCCACTTGAGGGAGACACACATCAGGAGATGCAGCATATCGGAGGTCTTCGATGCCTTTCCAACAAATGCACACCACCTGCTGCTGATCTGGGCACAAAACAATGCCCACAAGCGAAGGCCCAAAATGCTAAAACTGAGGCAGGGCATGCTGGGATGTGTAGTTCAACCGCAGCTGGAGGGTTGCAGGTTGAAGACCCATGTTCTAGTATGCCTGTTCTATGATGCATGTTCCGTGATGTCACACTCAGCTTGGAATGGGGTGTCTAGCATGCATTTGCTGACAGCCACTTGAGGGAGACACACATCAGGAGATGCAGCATATCGGAGGTCTTCGATGCCTTTCCAACAAATGCACACCACCTGCTGCTGATCTGGGCACAAGACAATGCCCACAATCGAAAGTCCAAAATGTCCAACTACAGGATTAATGTAAGTATTGAATTTAGGAATGAATTTAGAAGTAGGAAATTAAGTTAGTTCACAAGTACATTCGAATTCAGATCTAAAGTACAGGTAGGCCTCACGTCCTGGCAGCCCCCAGCATTTAAAAATGCCTTGATTAGAGGTAGGGAATTAAATGTAGATAAGAAGTAGAAACAAAATAAGACTCCACAGAGCAGTTTTCAGATGTCTTTATCAATTGTTGCATTTAAAAAAATCAAGCAATTAGGGAACACAATGTTGCGACAATGTAACCCTATTTGCAAAATAGTACTAAATAAGTTTGTCGATGTAAGACATTTGCAAAGGCGCATCCAAAACACGCTGAAAAATGCAACTGAATCTGTTTTTGGAGGCTAGAATAGGAAATGTGCATCGGTCCTACAAGTACTGAAAGCTCTTCTCCCATCTCCCTTTTCTGAAAAGCCATTTAATATATGGTTCCCAGATAGGGGACATATCAGATATTGGCTTTCAAAAGCAGCAAATATCATACCACTTCTATTGCCATCAAAGATAAACATTGATTGTTTTCAGATATTGGATTGAAAAAGCAGTCTTTATTGACATAAAGAAGCAAAAATACATAAACATTACACACATAAGTACCGTGTTGCAGCACAGCCAAAACATAATACAAATGCTGACGGTATAGTACAGTTCAAGAATTACAGCACAGGCTAGCCTACACTATAAATCATGAACTGCACTATACATTTAAACTATACAATAATAGAACAGTTAATAAGGCTATGGGTGTGGAGTGTAAGAGGGTGAGGGGACCACAAGCCGAAACTTTATTGAAAGACAGACACATATAAGGGGAGAGTCAATAAATAGAAAGATATCCTTTACTATAGAATGTAGTCCAATCCGGTCTTTCTGCTCTTCCGCAACTGAAAAACGGATAGTGTTCCCAAGCCTTCCATCCTGGAATATCTTCGGTCTTTCGCCAATGAAGAAAACAATCCCTCCAGCAGACCCTTCAACCATGATACAAGATCACAACCAAAAGGCCGAAAAGTGACTACACTTGATCTTAACCAAAACGGTTAAAACGGAGTGGAGGAAAGTGCAGTGCACCAAAACATAAGCTGACACAATCATGGAGAATGCGCCAGCATATATGCTCTTCTATCTATATTTTGCAAACCTGCTCTTGTCCCATCCAGCTGCTCCATGTAGATTTGACGTCTGGCAAGGTGCATAACCCACTGACAAGCAGGCACACTCCTGCGTGAGTTTTCTCTCTCACTAGCTAGATGATACACAATCATTTGCATGTGCTCAACCTCCGACACACCGCCCACCCAACCACCCAGTCACCAGAGCCACCCACAAGCCAACTGGCTCCTTGATTTTAATTTGCACAGTGCAGTCATCCAGGCAGCATGTCCTTCTCAATGGAAGGATCTCTGGTTCCATGGAATCTTCCGCATTGGAATGCTGTGGAACAAAAAGGATTTAAACATTCAGCTTGCTAGCATTCAATGTACCTGCGGCTTGGGTCTTCATCCTGTGGCCCTCCAGCTGCTGTGAAACTACACATCCCAGCATGCCCTGCCACAGGTTTGCTATTAAGGTATGCTAAAACTGAGGCAGGGCATGCTGGGATGTGTAGTTCCACCGCAGCTGGAGGGTTGCAGGTTGAAGACCCATGTTCTAGCATGCCTGTTCTATGATGCATGTTCCGTGATGTCACACTCAGCTTGGAATGGGGTGTCTAGCATGCATTTGCTGACAGCCACTTGAGGGAGACACACATCAGGAGATGCAGCATATCGGAGGTCTTCGATGCCTTTCCAACAAATGCACACCACCTGCTGCTGATCTGGGCACAAAACAATGCCCACAATCGAAAGTCCAAAATGTCCAACTGCAGGATTAATGTAATTATTGAATTAAGGAATGACTTTAGAAGTAGGAAATTAACTTAGTTCACAAGTACATTCGAATTCAGATCTAAAGTCTAGGTAGGCCTCACGTCCTGGCAGCCCCCAGCTTTTAAAAATGCCTTGATTAGAGGTAGGGAATTAAATGTAGATAAGAAGTAGACACAAAATAAGACTCCACAGAGCAGTTTTCAGGTGTCTTTATCAATTGTTGCATTTAAAAAATCAAGCAATTAGGGAACACAATGTTGCGACAATGTAACCCTATTTGCAAAATAGTACTAAATAAGTTTGTCGATGTAAGACATTTGCAAAGGCGCATCCAAAACACGCTGGAAAATGCAACTGAATCTGTTTTTGGAGGCTAGAATAGGAAATGTGCATCGGTCCTACAAGTACTGAAAGCTCTTCTCCCATCTCCCTTTTCTGAAAAGCCATTTAATATATGGTTCCGAAATAGGGGACATATCAGATATTGGCTTTCAAAAGCAGCAAATATCATACCACTTCTATTGCCATCAAAGATAAACATTGATTGTTTTCAGATATTGGATTGAAAAAGCAGTCTTTATTGACATAAAGAAGCAAAAATACATACATAAACATTACACACATAAGTACCGTGTTGCAGCACAGCCAAAACATAATACAAATGCTGACGGTATAATACAGTTCAAGAACTAAAGCACAGGCCAGCCTACACTATAAATCATGAACTGCACTATACATTTAAACTATACAATAATAGAACAGTTAATAAGGCTATGGGTGTGGAGTGTAAGAGGGTGAGGGAATCACAAGCCTGAAACTTTATTGAAAGACAGACACATATAAGGGGAGAGTCAATAAATAGAAAGATATCCTTTACTATAGAATGTAGTCCAATCCGGTCTTTCTGCTCTTCCACAACTGAAAAACGGATAGTGTTCCCAAGCCTTCCATCCTGGAATATCTTCGGTCTTTCACCAATGAAGAAAACAATCCCTCCAGCAGACCCTTCAACCATGATACAAGATCACAACCAAAAGGCCGAGAAGTGACTACACTTGATCTTAACCAAAACGGTTAAAACGGGGTGGAGGAAAGTGCAGTGCACCAAAACATAAGCTGACACAATCATGGAGAATGCGCCAGCATATATGCTCTTCTATCTATATTTTTCAAACCTGCTCTTGTCCCCTCCAGCTGCTCCATGTAGATTTGACGTCTGGCAAGGTGCATAACCCACTGACAAGCAGGTACACTCCTGCGTGAGTTTTCTCTCTCACTAGCTGGATGATACACAATCATTTACATGTGCTCCACCTCCGACACACCGCCCACCCAACCACTCAGTCACCAGAGCCACCCACAAGCCAACTAGCTCCATGATTTAATTTGCACAGTGCAGTCATCCAGGCAGCATGTCCTTCTCAATGGAAGGATCTCTGGTTCCATGGAATCTTCCGCATTGGAATGCTGGGGAACAAAAAGGATTTAAACATTCAGCTTGCTAGCATTCAATATACCTGCGGCTTGGGTCTTCATCCTGTGGCCCTCCAGCTGCTGTAAAGCTACACATCCCAGCATGCCCTGCAACAGTTTTGCTATTAAGGTATGCTAAAACTGAGGCAGGGCATGCTGGGATGTGTATTTACACAGCAGCTGGAGGGTTGCAGGTTGAAGACCCATGTTCTAGCATGCCTGTTCTATGATGCATGTTCCGTGATGTCACAATCAGCTTGGAATGGGGTGTCTAGCATGCATTTGCTGACAGCCACTTGAGGGAGACACACATCAGGAGATGCAGCATATCGGAGGTCTTCGATGCCTTTCCAGCAAATGCACACCACCTGCTGATCTGGTTTGGACACAAAACAATGCCCACAAGCGAAGACACAAAATGCCCAACTACAGGATTAATGTAATTATTGAATTAAGGAATGACTTTAGAAGTAGGAAATTAACTTAGTTCACAAGTACATTCGAATTCAGATCTAAAGTCTAGGTAGGCCTCACGTCCTGGCAGCCCCCAGCATTTAAAAATGCCTTGATTAGAAGTAGGGAATTAAATGTAGATAAGAAGTAGACACAAAATAAGACTCCACAGAGCAGTTTTCAGGTGTCTTTATCAATTGTTGCATTTAACAAATCAAGCAATTAGGGAACACAATGTTGCAACAATGTAACCCTATTTGCAAAATAGTACTAAATAAGTTTGTCGATGTAAGACATTTGCAAAGGTGCATCCAAAACACGCTGGAAAATGCAACTGAATCTGTTTTTGGAGGCTAGAATAGGAAATGTGCATCGGTCCTACAAGTACTGAAAGCTCTTCTCCCATCTCCCTTTTCTGAAAAGCCATTTAATATATGGTTCCTAGATAGGGGACATATCAGATATTGGCTTTCAAAAGCAGCAAATATCATACCACCTCTATTGCCATCAAAGATAAACATTGATTTTTTTCAGATATTGGATTGAAAAAGCAGTCTTTATTGACATAAAGAAGCAAAAAAACATACATAAACATTACACACATAAGTACCGTGTTGCGGCACAGCCAAAACACAATACAAATCCTGAGGGTATAGTACATTCAAGAACTACAGCACAGGCCAGCCAACACTATAAATCATGAACTGCACTATACATTTAAACCATACAATAATACAACAGTTAATAAGGCTATGGGTGTGGAGTGTAAGAAAATGAGGGAATCACAAGCCCGAAGCTTTGTTGAAAGACATACACATATAAGGGGAGGGTCAATGAATAGAAAGATATCCTTTACTATAGAATGTAGTCCAATCCGGTCTTTCTGCTCTTCCACAACTGAAAAACGGATAGTGTTCCCAAGCCTTCCATCCTGGAATATCTTCGGTCTTTCGCCAATGAAGAAAACAATCTCTCCAACAGACCCTTCAACCACGATATAAGATCACAGCCAAAATGCCGAGAAGCGACTAAACTTGATCTTAACCAAAATGGCTAAAACTTAGCTATAGGCTGAAATTGAGTGGAGGAAAGTGCAGTGCACCAAAACATTGGCTGACACAATCATGGAGAATGCGCCAGCATATATGCTCTTCTATCTATATTTTGCAAACCTGCTCTTGTCCCATCCAGCTGCTCCATGTAGATTTGACGTCTGGCAAGGTGCATAACCCACTGACAAGCAGGCACGCTCCTGCGTGAGTTTTCTCCCTCACTAGCTAGATGATACACAATCATTTGCATGTGCTCCACCTCCGACACACCGCCCACCCAAACACCCAGTCACCAGAGCCACCCACAAGCCAACTGGCTCCGTGATTTTAATTTGCACAGTGCAGTCATCCAGGCAGCATGTCCTTCTCAATGGAAGGATCTCTGGTTCCATGGAATTTTCTGCATTGGAATGCTGTGGAACAAAAAGTATTTAAACATTCAGCTTGCTAGCATTCAATGTACCTGCGGCTTGGGTCTTCATCCTGTGGCCCTCCAGCTGCTGTGAAACTACACATCCCAGCATGCCCTGCCACAGGTTAGCTATTAAGGTATGCTAAAACTTAGGCAGGGCATGCTGGGATGTGTAGTTCCACCGCAGCTGGAGGGTTGCAGGTTGAAGACCCATGTTCTAGCATGCCTGTTCTATGATGCATGTTCCGTGATGTCACACTCAGCTTGGAATGGGGTGTCTAGCATGCATTTGCTGACAGCCACTTGAGGGAGACACACATCAGGAGATGCAGCATATCGGAGGTCTTCGATGTCTTCAAACAAATGCACACCACCTGCTGCTGATCTGGGCACAAAACAATGCCCACAATCGAAAGTCCAAAATGTCCAACTACAGGATTAATGTAAGTATTGAATTTAGGAATGAATTTAGAAGTAGGAAATTAAGTTAGTTCACAAGTACATTCGAATTCAGATCTAAAGTATAGGTAGGTCTCACGTCCTGGCAGCCCCCAGCATTTAAAAATGCCTTGATTAGAGGTAGTGAATTAAATGTAGATAAGAAGTAGACACAAAATAAGACTCCACAGAGCAGTTTTCAGGTGTCTTTATCAATTGTTGCATTTAAAAAATCAAGCAATTAGGGAACACAATGTTGCGACAATGTAACCCTATTTGCAAAATAGTACTAAATAAGTTTGTCGATGTAAGACATTTGCAAAGGCGCATCCAAAACACGCTGAAAAATGCAACTGAATCTGTTTTTGGAGGCTAGAATAGGAAATGTGCATCGGTCCTACAAGTACTGAAAGCTCTTCTCCCATCTCCCTTTTCTGAAAAGCCATTTAATATATGGTTCCCAGATAGGGGACATATCAGATATTGGCTTTCAAAAGCAGCAAATATCATACCACTTCTATTGCCATCAAAGATAAACATTGATTGTTTTCAGATATTGGATTGACAAAGCAGTTTTTATTGACATAAAGAAGCAAAAATACAAACATAAACATTACACACATAAGAACTGTGTTGCAGCACAGCCAAAACATAATACAAATGATGATGGTATAGTACAGTTCAATAACTACAGCACAGGCTAGCCTACACTATAAATCATGAACTGCACTATACATTTAAACTATACAATAGTACAACAGTTAATAAGGCTATGGGTGTTGAGTGTAAGAGGGTGAGGGTATCACAAACCCGAAACTTTGTTGAAAGACAGACACATATAAGGGGAGAGTCAATAAATAGAAAGATATCCTTTACTATAGAATGTAGTCCAATCCCGTCTTTCTGCTCTTCCACAACTAAAAAACGGATAGTGTTCCCAAGCCTTCCATTCTGGAATATCTTCGGTCTTTCGCCAATGAAAAAAAAAATCCCTCCAGCAGACCCTTCAACCATGATACAAGATCACAACCAAAAGGCCGAGAAGTAACTACACTTGATCATAACCAAAACGGTTAAAACGGGGTGGAGGAAAGTGCAGTGCACCAAAACATAAGCTGACACAATCATGGAGAATGCGCCATCTTATATGCTCTTCTATCTATATTTTTCAAACCTGCTCTTGTCCCCTCCAGTTGCTCCATGTAGATTTGACGTCTGGCAAGGTGCATAACCCACTGACAAGCAGGCACACTCCTGCGTGAGTTTTCTCTCTCACTAACTGGATGATACACAATCATTTACATGTGCTCCACCTCCGACACACCGCTCACCAAACCACTCAGTCACCAGAGCCACCCACAAGCCAACTGGCTCCGTGATTTAATTTGCACAGTGCAGTCATCCAGGCAGCATGTCCTTCTCAATGGAAGGATCTCTGGTTCCATGGAATCCTCCGCATTGGAATGCTGTTGAACAAAAAGGATTTAAACATTCACCTTGCTAGCATTCAATGTACGTGCGGCTTGGGTCTTCATCCTGTGGCCCTCCAGCTGATGTGAAGCTACACATCCCAGCATGCCCTGCAACAGTTTTGCTATTAAGGTATGCTAAAACTGAGGCAGGGCATGCTGGGATGTGTAGTTCCACAGCAGCTGGAGGGTTGCAGGTTGAAAACCCATGTTCTAGCATGCCTGTTCTATGATGCATGTTCCGTGATGTCACACTCAGCTTGGAATGGGGTGTCTAGCATGCATTTGCTGACAGCCACTTGAGGGAGACACACATCAGGAGATGCAGCATATCGGAGGTCTTCGATGCCTTTCCAACAAATGCACACCACCTGCTGCTGATCTGGGCACAAAACAATGCCCACAATCGAAAGTCCAAAATGTCCAACTGCAGGATTAATGTAATTATTGAATTAAGGAATGACTTTAGAAGTAGGAAATTAACTTAGTTCACAAGTACATTCGAATTCAGATCTAAAGTCTAGGTAGGCCTCACGTCCTGGCAGCCCCCAGCTTTTAAAAATGCCTTGATTAGAGGTAGGGAATTAAATGTAGATAAGAAGTAGACACAAAATAAGACTCCACAGAGCAGTTTTCAGGTGTCTTTATCAATTGTTGCATTTAAAAAATCAAGCAATTAGGGAACACAATGTTGCGACAATGTAACCCTATTTGCAAAATAGTACTAAATAAGTTTGTCGATGTAAGACATTTGCAAAGGCGCATCCAAAACACGCTGGAAAATGCAACTGAATCTGTTTTTGGAGGCTAGAATAGGAAATGTGCATCGGTCCTACAAGTACTGAAAGCTCTTCTCCCATCTCCCTTTTCTGAAAAGCCATTTAATATATGGTTCCGAAATAGGGGACATATCAGATATTGGCTTTCAAAAGCAGCAAATATCATACCACTTCTATTGCCATCAAAGATAAACATTGATTGTTTTCAGATATTGGATTGAAAAAGCAGTCTTTATTGACATAAAGAAGCAAAAATACATACATAAACATTACACACATAAGTACCGTGTTGCAGCACAGCCAAAACATAATACAAATGCTGACGGTATAATACAGTTCAAGAACTAAAGCACAGGCCAGCCTACACTATAAATCATGAACTGCACTATACATTTAAACTATACAATAATAGAACAGTTAATAAGGCTATGGGTGTGGAGTGTAAGAGGGTGAGGGAATCACAAGCCTGAAACTTTATTGAAAGACAGACACATATAAGGGGAGAGTCAATAAATAGAAAGATATCCTTTACTATAGAATGTAGTCCAATCCGGTCTTTCTGCTCTTCCACAACTGAAAAACGGATAGTGTTCCCAAGCCTTCCATCCTGGAATATCTTCGGTCTTTCACCAATGAAGAAAACAATCCCTCCAGCAGACCCTTCAACCATGATACAAGATCACAACCAAAAGGCCGAGAAGTGACTACACTTGATCTTAACCAAAACGGTTAAAACGGGGTGGAGGAAAGTGCAGTGCACCAAAACATAAGCTGACACAATCATGGAGAATGCGCCAGCATATATGCTCTTCTATCTATATTTTTCAAACCTGCTCTTGTCCCCTCCAGCTGCTCCATGTAGATTTGACGTCTGGCAAGGTGCATAACCCACTGACAAGCAGGTACACTCCTGCGTGAGTTTTCTCTCTCACTAGCTGGATGATACACAATCATTTACATGTGCTCCACCTCCGACACACCGCCCACCCAACCACTCAGTCACCAGAGCCACCCACAAGCCAACTAGCTCCATGATTTAATTTGCACAGTGCAGTCATCCAGGCAGCATGTCCTTCTCAATGGAAGGATCTCTGGTTCCATGGAATCTTCCGCATTGGAATGCTGGGGAACAAAAAGGATTTAAACATTCAGCTTGCTAGCATTCAATATACCTGCGGCTTGGGTCTTCATCCTGTGGCCCTCCAGCTGCTGTAAAGCTACACATCCCAGCATGCCCTGCAACAGTTTTGCTATTAAGGTATGCTAAAACTGAGGCAGGGCATGCTGGGATGTGTATTTACACAGCAGCTGGAGGGTTGCAGGTTGAAGACCCATGTTCTAGCATGCCTGTTCTATGATGCATGTTCCGTGATGTCACAATCAGCTTGGAATGGGGTGTCTAGCATGCATTTGCTGACAGCCACTTGAGGGAGACACACATCAGGAGATGCAGCATATCGGAGGTCTTCGATGCCTTTCCAGCAAATGCACACCACCTGCTGATCTGGTTTGGACACAAAACAATGCCCACAAGCGAAGGCACAAAATGCCCAACTACAGGATTAATGTAATTATTGAATTAAGGAATGACTTTAGAAGTAGGAAATTAACTTAGTTCACAAGTACATTCGAATTCAGATCTAAAGTCTAGGTAGGCCTCACGTCCTGGCAGCCCCCAGCATTTAAAAATGCCTTGATTAGAAGTAGGGAATTAAATGTAGATAAGAAGTAGACACAAAATTTGACTCCACAGAGCAGTTTTCAGGTGTCTTTATCAATTGTTGCATTTAAAAAATCAAGCAATTAGGGAACACAATGTTGCGACAATGTAACCCTATTTGCAAAATAGTACTAAATAAGTTTATCGATGTAAGACATTTGCAAAGGCGCATCCAAAACACGCTGGAAAATGCAACTGAATCTGTTTTTGGAGGCTAGAATAGGAAATGTGCATCGGTCCTACAAGTACTGAAAGCTCTTCTCCCATCTCCCTTTTCTGAAAAGCCATTTAATATATGGTTCCCAGATAGGGGACATATCAGATATTGGCTTTCAAAAGCAGCAAATATCATACCACTTCTATTGCCATCAAAGATAAACATTGATTGTTTTCAGATATTGGATTGAAAAAGCAGTCTTTATTGACATAAAGAAGCAAAAAAACATACATAAACATTACACACATAAGTACCGTGTTGCGGCACAGCCAAAACACAATACAAATCCTGATGGTATAGTACATTCAAGTACTACAGCACATGCCAGCCTACACTATAAATCATGAACTGCACTATACATTTAAACCATACAATAATACAACAGTTAATAAGGCTATGGGCAGTGTTGCCAACTCTGAAATGAAAAACAAGCAACCGATGACTGAAAAATAAGCCCAAAACAAGCCCAAACCAATCCTAAAAAGCCCCAAAAAAAGCCCAACTCAAGTTTTTTTTTTTTATATAAAAACAAACATTATTGTTTGTCTTATTAAAATACATATAATTATTTATATAATCTGCCTTTAAGGTTTTTACAATGATATTTATCAGCACAAAACTGGCTTTTAAAGAATACTGGAATTTTTATAAATATTATAGTTAGAGTTGTGAATTTAAGATACTATACTTTCATGTTTCCTCTAAAGAAAAATCTCAAGTGAAAATTGACAACTGTATATACTGTATCTGTGGTCATTTGTATTCACTGTGAAATATTTATTCGATGGAAAGATAAAACAAATAATCTTACAACATCCAACTTTGTGCTTCTATTAAATAAATAAAGAGGCCAAATCAAGGTAACAAAAACAAAAGATTATTAAGACAATTCAAAATAATAAATGCATATATAAATATTAAATAGTAACTCAATTCAATAAATAACAAAGGAATTACTGAGAGGTAAAGTGCATTGCAGATGGCATACTATGTGAGGTAAAGTGCATGGCACACTGTGTGAAGTATAGTGCATTGCAGATAGCACACTGGGGGTCATTCCGAGTTGTTCGCTCGTTGGCGATTTTCGCAACGGAGCGATTAAGGCAAAAATGCGCATGCGCATGGTACGCAGTGCGCATGTGCTAAGTAATTTAGCACAAAACTTAGTAGATTTACTCACGTCCGAACGAAGAATTTTCATCGTTGAAGTGATCGGAGTGTGATTGACAGGAACTGGGTGTTTCTGGGCGGAAATTTAAAGTTTTCTGGGAGTGTGCGGAAAAACGCAGGCGTGCCAGGATAAAACGCAGGAGTGTCTGGAGAAACGGGGGAGTGGCTGGCCGAACGCAGGTCGTGTTTGTGACTTCAAACCAGGAACGAAACGGGCTGAGCTGATCGCAGTGTAGGAGTAAGTCTCGAGCTACTCAGAAACTGCTAAGAATTATTTATTCGCAATTCTGCTAATCTTTCATTCGCAATTCTGCTAAGCGAAGATACACTCCCAGAGGGCGGCGGCCTAGCATGTGCAATGCTGCTAAAAGCAGCTAGCGAGCGAACAACTCGGAATGACCCCCACTGTGTGAGGTAAAGTGCATGGCACACTGTGTGAAGTAAAGTGCATTGCAGATGGCATACTGTGAGGTAAAGTACATAGCACACTGAATTACAAAGGTTTTATGTAAAATGGATATAAGCAAATTCATCTGAGCTGTCTCCATCGTCTATAGAAGCTTCCATGTTATACATTCCTGAGTTGAAGCGCTGAAGCATATTGGTAGTTGGTTTAAAATCCTTGCAACAAATACCCAAGCGTCTTAAACCATATCTGACATAAAGAATACCACATAAAGTGGTCCTGAATTGCTTCACTGTTGTGTGTCTGGTCAGTGTCTTTGTTGTTGTCATTGTTAAAAACAAATTAGCCCTACTGATACACACAACCGGCAGTCGGCAACAATAGACATAATGAATGACTCATCATCATTTCTTTAAGACTCTATTCATCCACAACGTCTCACCTACAGTATGTCTGTGTGAGGATCTGTGTTATATGGATGAATGACTAATTATCTCTGAAAGTCGGTGTCAGTGATACCTAAAAACAAAAGAAGCCCAAAAACAAGCAGCAAATAAAATTATAAGCCCAAAAACAAGCAACAAGCAACCACCCAAAAAAATAAGCAACCAGAAGAAAAAACAAACCCAATTCCGCTTGTTATAAGCTGAATTGGCAACTATGTTCCCAAGCCTTCCATTCTGGAATATCTTTGGCCTTTCGCCAATGAAGAAAACAAACCCTCCATAAGACTCTTCAACCATGATACAAGATCACAACCAAAAGGCTGAGAAGCAACTACACTTGATCTTAACCAAAACGGCTAAAAATTAGCTGTAGGCTGAAATGGGGTGGAGGAAAGTGCAGTGCACCAAAACATAAGCTGACACAATCATGGAGAATGCGCCAGCATATATGCTCTTCTATCTATATTTTGCAAACCTGCTCTTGTCCCCTCCAGCTGCTCCATGTAGATTTGACATCTGGCAAGGTGCATAACCCACTGACAAGCAGGCACACTCCTACGTGAGTTTTCTCTCTCACTAGCTGGATGATACACAATCATTTGCATGTGCTCCACCTCCGACACACCGCCCACCCAAACACCCAGTCACCAGAGCCACCCACAAGCCAACTGGCTCCGTGATTTAATTTGCACAGTGCGGTCATCCAGGCAGCATGTCCTTCTCAATGGAAGGATCTCTGGTTCCATGGAATCTTCCGCATTGGAATGCTGTTGAAAAAAAAAGGATTTAAACATTCAGCTTGCTAGCATTCAATGTACCTGCGTCTTGGCTCTAGCACATGGGTCTTCATCCTGTGGCCCTCCAGCTGCTGTGAAACTACACATCCCAGCATGCCCTGCCACAGTTTTGCTATTAAGGTATGCTAAAACTGAGGCAGGGCATGCTGGGATGTGTAGTTCCACAGCAGTTGGAGGGTTGCAGGTTGAAGACCCAGGTTCTAGCATGCCTGTTCTATGATGCATGTTCCGTGATGTCACACTCAGCTTGGAATGGGGTGTCTAGCATGCATTTGCTGACAGCCACTTGAGGGAGACACACATCAGGAGATGCAGCATATCGGAGGTCTTCGATGTCTTTCCAACAAATGCACACCACCTGCTGCTGATCTGGGCACAAAACAATGCCCACAATCGAAAGTCCAAAATGTCCAACTACAGGATTAATGTAAGTATTGAATTTAGGAATAAATTTAGAAGTAGGAAATTAAGTTAGTTCACAAGTACATTCGAATTCAGATCTAAAGTCTAGGTAGGCCTCACGTCCTGGCAGCCCCCAGCATTTAAAAATACCTTGATTAGAGGTAGGGAATTAAATGTAGATAAGAGGTAGACACAAAATAAGACTCCACAGAGCAGTTTTCAGGTGTCTTTATCAATTGTTGCATTTAAAAAATCAAGCAATTAGGGAACACAATGTTGCGACAATGTAACCCTATTTGCAAAATAGTACTAAATAAGTTTGTCGATGTAAGACATTTGCAAAGGCGCATCCAAAACACGCTGGAAAATGCAACTGAATCTGTTTTTGGAGGCTAGAATAGGAAATGTGCATCGGTCCTGCAAGTACTGAAAGCTCTTCTCCCATCTCCCTTTTCTGAAAAGCCATTTAATATATGGTTCCCAGATAGGGGACATATCAGATATTGGCTTTCAAAAGCAGCAAATATCATACCACTTCTATTGCCATCAAAGATAAACATTGATTGTTTTCAGATATTGGATTGAAAAAGCAGTCTTTATTGACATAAAGAAGCAAAAAAACATAAAACATTACACACATAAGTACCGTGTTGCAGCACAGCCAAAACACAATACAAATGCTGACGGTATAGTACATTCAAGAACTACAGCACAGGCCAGCCTACACTATAAATCATGAACTGCACTATACATTTAAACTATACAATAATACAACAGTTAATAAGGCTATGGGTGTGGAGTGTAAGAGGGTGAGGGAATCAAAAGCCAGGAGCTTTGTTGAAAGACAGACACATATAAGGGGAGGGTCAATAAATAGAAAGATATCCTTTACTATAGAATGTAATCCAATCCGGACTTTCTGCTTTTCCACAACTGAAAAACGGATAGTGTTCCCAAGCAGTGTTGCCAACTCTGAAATGAAAAACAAGCAACCGATGACTGAAAAATAAGCCCAAAACAAGCCCAAACCAATCCTAAAAAGCCCAAAAAAAAAGCCCAACTCAAGTTTTTTTTTTTTTATATAAAAACAAACATTATTGTTTGTCTTATTAAAATACATATAATTATTTATATAATCTGCCTTTAAGGTTTTTACAATGATATTTATCAGCACAAAACTGGCTTTTAAAGAATACTGGAATTTTTATAAATATTATAGTTAGAGTTGTGAATTTAAGATACTATACTTTCATGTTTCCTCTAAAGAAAAATCTCAAGTGAAAATTGCCAACTGTATATACTGTATCTGTGGTCATTTGTATTCACTGTGAAATATTTATTCGATGGAAAGATAAAACAAATAATCTTACAACATCCAACTTTGTGCTTCTATTAAATAAATAAAGAGGCCAAATCAAGGTAACAAAAACAAAAGATTATTAAGACAATTCAAAATAATAAATGCATATATTATAAATATTAAATAGTAACTCAATTCAATAAATAACAAAGGAATTACTGAGAGGTAAAGTGCATTGCAGATGGCATACTATGTGAGGTAAAGTGCATGGCACACTGTGTGAAGTATAGTGCATTGCAGATAGCACACTGGGGGTCATTCCGAGTTGTTCGCTCGTTGGCGATTTTCGCAACGGAGCGATTAAGGCAAAAATGCGCATGCGCATGGTACGCAGTGCGCATGTGCTAAGTAATTTAGCACAAAACTTAGTAGATTTACTCACGTCCGAACGAAGAATTTTCATCGTTGAAGTGATCGGAGTGTGATTGACAGGAACTGGGTGTTTCTGGGTGGAAATTTAAAGTTTTCTGGGAGTGTGCGGAAAAACGCAGGCGTGCCAGGATAAAACGCAGGAGTGTCTGGAGAAACGGGGGAGTGGCTGGCCGAACGCAGGTCGTGTTTGTGACTTCAAACCAGGAACGAAACGGGCTGAGCTGATCGCAGTGTAGGAGTAAGTCTCGAGCTACTCAGAAACTGCTAAGAATTATTTATTCGCAATTCTGCTAATCTTTCATTCGCAATTCTGCTAAGCGAAGATACACTCCCAGAGGGCGGCGGCCTAGCGTGTGCAATGCTGCTAAAAGCAGCTAGCGAGCGAACAACTCGGAATGACCCCCACTGTGTGAGGTAAAGTGCATGGCACACTGTGTGAAGTAAAGTGCATTGCAGATGGCATACTGTGAGGTAAAGTACATAGCACACTGAATTACAAAGGTTTTATGTAAAATGGATATAAGCAAATTCATCTGAGCTGTCTCCATCGTCTATAGAAGCTTCCATGTTATACATTCCTGAGTTGAAGCGCTGAAGCATATTGGTAGTTGGTTTAAAATCCTTGCAACAAATACCCAAGCGTCTTAAACCATATCTGACATAAAGAATACCACTTAAAGTGGTCCTGAATTGCTTCACTGTTGTGTGTCTGGTCAGTGTCTTTGTTGTTGTCATTGTTAAAAACAAATTAGCCCTACTGATACACACAACCGGCAGTCGGCAACAATAGACATAATGAATGACTCATCATCATTTCTTTAAGACTCTATTCATCCACAACGTCTCACATACAGTATGTCTGTGTGAGGATCTGTGTTATATGGATGAATGACTAATTATCTCTAAAAGTCGGTGTCAGTGATACCTAAAAACAAAAGAAGCCCCAAAACAAGCAGCAAATAAAATTATAAGCCCAAAAACAAGCAACAAGCAACCACCCAAAAAAATAAGCAACCAGAAGAAAAAACAAACCCAATTCCGCTTGTTATAAGCTGAATTGGCAACTATGGCTATGGGTGTGGAGTGTAAGAGGGTGAGGGAATCACAAGCCCAAAGCTTTGTTGAAAGACAGACACATATAAGGGGAGGGTCAATAAATAGAAAGATATCCTTTACTATAGAATGTAGTCCAATCCGGTCTTTCTGCTCTTCCACAACTGAAAAACAGATAGTGTTCCCAAGCTTTCCATCCTGGAATATCTTCGGTCTTTCGCCAATGAAGAAAACAATCTCTCCAACAGACCCTTCAACCACGATATAAGATCACAGCCAAAAGGCCGAGAAGCGACTACACGTGATCTTAACGAAAATGGCTAAAACTTAGTTATAAGCTGAAATTGGGTGGAGGAAAGTGCAGTGCACCAAAACATAAGCTGACACAATCATGGAGAATGCGCCAGCATATATGCTCTTCTATCTATATTTTGTAAACCTGCTCTTGTCCCATCCAGCTGCTCCATGTAGATTTGACGTCTGGCAAGGTGCATAACCCAATGACAAGCAGGCACACTCCTGCGTGAGTTTTCTCTCTCACTAGCTAGATGATACACAATCATTTGCATGTGCTCAACCTCCGACACACCGCCCACCCAACCACCCAGTCACCAGAGCCACCGACAAGCCAACTGGCTCCGTGATTTTAATTTGCACAGTGCAGTCATCCAGGCAGCATGTCCTTCTCAATGGAAGGATCTCTGGTTCCATGGAATCTTCTGCATTGGAATGCTGTGGAACAAAAAGGATTTAAACATTCAGCTTGCTAGCATTCAATGTACCTGCGGCTTGGGTCTTCATCCTGTGGCCCTCCAGCTGCTGTGAAATGTTAGGATCTCCTGTTCTGTGCTGCCACGTCGCCATGGCAACCGGGAGGCAAGTGTTAGCGAAGTAACCTGAGCGCAGCTGATGCTCCGGTCCGGGTTTTTACTGTGTAGTGGTTACAGGCTCTGTACACGACAGGGAATCCGGCGCTGGATTTGTGCTCACAGTCTGTGAGGTCTGAGTGGGGCGTGGACAGCACCTGCTATATAAACCATCCTCTCAGGCTAGGCAAATGCTGCTGAATCTTTGTTTGTTAGTCAGTTCCAGAGAGTTAGCTAGTACTGTGTGACTTTGTATTTACTTGTTGCTTACTGCGAATAGGCCTTGGGATTCGGTACTTCATTCTGCCAATCCGGACCTAGCAGTAAGACTGGAGTCAGTTGTTTAACCTGCTGGGGTTCTTTTGCTATTCTGTGAACCCAGCAGGTTTGCGGCTGTACTCTCAGACCTGCTTGCTTAATCCTCCCTCACTGTGCAGGGCGTCCAGGTGTCAGTTTAGCGGCAGTAAGCTGAACCTGTGCCCTGCAAGTGGTGGTTAGGATTGTGGATACTCTCCTTGTGTCTATATTTCTATCTCTGACCAAGGAGTTTATTCCCACACCCGTTGGTAACTCTTTGGGGTTTTTTCTGTTGCTCTTAGCAACATCATTTCGGGTGCTCCACATGTTAAATCACTACATCTCGCTTCATTGTCCGCTCTATTCCATCTGAGCATTCCTGACACTAGGGAGACACCCAATTCCTGAGCCTTTGGGCTTCCCCGTTCACTTCGTGTTTATTAGTTATTCCATCACCTCCTGTGTATGTTGTGTTATACTGTCTGTGAGTTCGTTTGCTTCGCATCCCTCTCTGTTCATACATCGGTATACTCCTGTTAGCACTGGTGTGCATAACATATTCAGCAGCCCTACTCCTGTTGAAATTTTGTGGGAATATGGAGCTTACCCCTCAAAATACTTTGCAACAGGTGGTCGATCAGGTGCAGGTCCTGATTCGACAATTTAATGAGATGTCCATTAAAATGAACACCCCGCAGGCCGCTAGCGTGATGGGAAATATCCTGTCAGGCCAGAAATCAGAATTTCCCAAAAATACTTTTCTCATTCCGGTGACTTTGGAGATCCTCTGTCAAACTGTCAAGACTGAGGCCTTTGTTGACAGTGGGGCCGATGGGGTTTTCATGGACCGTCAATTCGCCCTGGAACACTCTGTTCCCTCAGTACCTTTGGCATCAGAGATTGAGATCTGTGGGTTAAACGGGGAACCATTGTCCCAGGGTAAAATTACCTCTTGCACCAGCCAAATTCCTTTGTTTATTGGAGCCACACACTCTGAAAAATTGTCTTTCTATGTGACTGTCTGTTCTTTTGCCCCATTGGTTTTGGGGTTACCCTGGTTAAGGGCCCATAACCCTCAATTTAACTGGGTCTCTGGGGAGATTCTTAGTTGGGGTAGTGATTGTTTCAGGAGTTTCTTGAGCCTTCCAGTCAGGCTCTTGCAGCTAAGTTTGCCAGGATTGCCAGGATGTTATGCAGATTTTGCGGATGTGTTCTCCAAAAAAGATGCGGAGGTACTACCTCCCCATCGCCCCTATGACTGTGCCATTGATTTGTTTCCGGATGCTAAGCTTCCCAAGAGCAGGTTGTACTCCCTGTCACGTCCTGAGACTCAGGCTATGGCAGAGTACATTCAGGAGAACTTGGCTAAGGGATTTATCAGACCCTCACAGTCCCCAGTTGGGTCGGGGTTCTTCTTCGTGGGTAAAAAGGACGGTTCGTTGCGACTCTGCATCAACTTCAGGGAATTGAACCGTATCACGATTAAAAACTCGTACCCACTGCCTCTCATTTCGGTTCTGTTTGACCAGCTTCGTACTGCCACCATTTTTTCTAAGATTGACCTACGCGGTGCGTACAATCTAATCCGAATAAGAGAGGGGGATGAATGGAAGACTGCCTTTAATACCCACTCAGGGCATTATGAATATTTGGTGATGCCTTTTGGGCTCTCTAATGCCCCGGCAGTCTTCCAGGAATTCATGAATGATGTGCTCAGGGAATATTTTGATAGATTCTTAGTTGTTTATCTAGATGAGATCCTAATCTTCTCCCATTCCCTGGAGGAACATCGGAAGCATGTACGCTTAGTCCTCCAGAAACTCAGAGACCACCAGCTTGGGGCGAAGCTGTTGAAGTGCGAATTTGAAGTCCAGCAAATCGCATTTCTAGGGTATATTATCTCCTCAGAAGGTTTCCAAATGGAGGGTTCTAAGGTACAGGCAGTCCTGGGTTGGGTGCAGCCCACTAGTTTGAAGGCGCTTCAGCGTTTTCTGGGCTTTGCGAATTTTTATAGATTTTTGTCTATAGTGGCCCCCTTGGTGGCACTCACTAAGAAAGGGGCGGATGTTGCTCACTGGTCTTGTGAGGCCAAAGCAGCCTTTGCCCGTCTCAAAAGGGCTTTTGTCTCGGCCAAGGTGCTGCGACACCCAGATCCAGAGCTTCCTTTTGTGGTGGAAGTGGATGCCTCTGAGATAGGTATTGGGGCAGTGCTCTCTCAGATGGGGGTGTCTGATAATCGCCTTCATCCCTGTGCTTACTTTCCCATAAATTTTCGTCTGCCGAGATGAATTATGATGTGGGTAACCGGGAATTGTTGGCTATAAAGGATGCACTCGGGGAGTGGAGAGACTGGCTTGAGGGGGCTAAGTTTGTGGTCTCAATTCTCACCGACCATAAGAATCTGGCATATTTAGAGTCAGCGAAGCATCTCAATGCCAGGCAAGCACGATGGGCTTTGTTTTTTGCTCGCTTTAATTTTTTGATAACATATCGCCTGGGTCAAAAAACATCAAGGCTGATGCGCTCTCGCAGAGTTTTGCTCCAGTCCAAGAGACCACCGAGGAGCCATTGCCCATTGTGTCCCCATCATGTATTAAAGTGGGCATTACCCAGGACCTCTTGTCATTAGTCCTTAGAGCACAGGAGCAGGCTCCTCCAGACCTTTCGGTAGGTCTCTTGTTTGTGCCTCCTAGGTTAAGACAGCGAGTGTTCCTGGAATTCCATGCCAAGAGGTCGGCAGGGCATCCGGGTATTGCCAGAACTCAGGAGTTGCTGTCTAGGGCGGTGTGGTGGCCCTCGGTGGCTAGGGATGTGGATCAGTGGGTTCGGGCATGTGACGTTTGTGCCCAAAATAAAACTCCTAGAGGGGTTCCTGTCGGCCCATTACATCCACTCTCTATTCCATCTAAGCCATAGACACACATTTCCATGGATTTTGTGGTGGACTTGCCCAAATCCTCGGGGATGACAGCCATTTGGGTTGTCGTTGACAGGTTTTCGAAGATGGCGCATTTCGTTCCACTGGTTGGGTTACCATCGGCCAGACGCCTGTCTGAGTTATTTATGCAGCATGTTGTGCGCCTCCACGGGTTGCCACTTGATGTGGTCTCTGACCGTGGATCCCAGTTTGTGGCCAAATTCTGGAGGGCATTTTGTTCTGATCTCCAGATTTCTGTGAGCTTGTCGTCAGGCTACCATCCAATGGGCAGACTGAGAGGGTGAACCAGTCCTTGGAGCAGTTCCTCAGGTGTTATGTCTCCAAGTGTCATACTGACTGGGTTGCTCATCTGTCCATGGCGGAGTTTGCCTATAACAACGCGTCTCACTCTGCTACAGGGATCTCTCCCTTCCTTTGTGTGTATGGGCATCATCCTAAGGCCAATTCTTTTGACCCCCTGGATTCCACGCCTGGTGGTTCCTCTGTGGTTTCGGCCCTTAGGGGTATTTGGAGGAAAGTGAAGAAAGCCCTTGTGTCTGTGTCATTAGTGACAAAAAGGGTTTTTGATAAGCAGAGAAGACCCTGCAGCTTCAAATTAGGAGACTTCGTCTGGTAGTCCACCAAGAATTTGAAGTTTAGACAGCCATCTCATAAGTTGGGCCCCCGGTTCATCGGCCCTTATAAAATCACCAGGGTTATCAATCCGGTGGCATTTCAGTTAGATCTGCCCCGTTCATTGGGTATCAATAAAACATTTCATTGTTCCCTTTTAAAACTGGCGGTTAGTAATCCTTCTTCCAGTGGAAGACCTTCTCCTCTTCTGATACGGGGTCAGAGGGAGTTTGTGGTTGAAAGGGTTCTTGACTCCAAGATGGTTCGGGGTCGGCTGTCATTTTTGGTGCACTGGAAGGGGTATGGCCCGGAGGAGCGGTCGTGGGTGCGCAGTTGTGATCTTCATGCCCCCAGACTGATACGCTCTTTCTTCTCGCAGTTCCCCGATAAACCCGGTGGTAGGGGTTCTTTGACCCCTCGTCAGAGGGGGGGTACTGTTAGGATCTCCTGTTCTGTGCTGCCACGTCGCCATGGCAACCGGGAGGCAAGTGTTAGCGAAGTAACCTGAGCGCAGCTGATACTCCGGTCCGGGTTTTTACTGTGTAGTGGTTACAGGCTCTGTGCACGGCAGGGAATCCGGCGCTGGTTTTGTGCTCACAGTCTGTGAGGTCTGAGTGGGGCGTGGCAGCACCTGCTATATAAACCATCCTCTCAGGCTAGGCAAATGCTGCTGAATCTTTGTTTGTTAGTCAGTTCCAGAGAGTTAGCTAGTACTGTGTGACTTTGTATTTACTTGTTGCTTACTGCGAATAGGCCTTGGGATTCGGTACTTCATTCTGCCAATCCGGACCTAGCAGTAAGACTGGAGTCAGTTGTTTAACCTGCTGGGGTTCTTTTGCTATTCTGTGAACCCAGCAGGTTTGCGGCTGTACTCTCAGACCTGCTTGCTTAATCCTCCCTCAGTGTGCAGGGTGTCCAGGTGTCAGTTTAGCGGCAGTAAGCTGAACCTGTGCCCTGCAAGTGGGGGTTAGGATTATGGATACTCTCCTTGTGTCTATATTTCTATCTCTGACCAAGGCGTTTATTCCCACACCCGTTGGTAACCCTTTGGGGTTTTTTCTGTTGCTTTTAGCAACATCATTTCGGGTGCTCCACATGTTAAATCACTACATCCCGCTTCATTGTCCGCTCTATTCCATCTGAGCATTCCTGACACTAGGGAGACACCCAATTCCTGAGCCTTTGGGCTTCCCCGTTCACTTCGTGTTTATTAGTTATTCCATCACCTCCTGTGTATGTTGTGTTATACTGTCTGTGAGTTCGTTTGCTTCGCATCCCTCTCTGTTCATACACTGGTATACTCCTGTTAGCACTGGTGTGCGTAACATGAAACTACACATCCCAGCATGCCCTGCCACAGTTTTACTATTAAGGTATGCTAAAACTGAGGCAAGGCATGCTGGGATGTGTAGTTCCACCGCAGCTGGAGGGTTGCAGGTTGAAGACCCATGTTCTAGCATGCCTGTTCTATGATGCATGTTCCGTGATGTCACACTCAGCTTGGAATGGGGTGTCTAGCATGCATTTGCTGACAGCCACTTGAGGGAGACACACATCAGGAGATGCAGCATATCGGAGGTCTTCGATGCCTTTCCAACAAATGCACACCACCTGCTGCTGATCTGGGCACAAAACAATGCCCACAATCGAAAGTCCAAAATGTCCAACTACAGGATTAATGTAAGTATTGAATTTAGGAAAGACTTTAGAAGTAGGAAATTAAGTTAGTTCACAAGTACATTCGAATTCAGATCTAAAGTCTAGGTAGGCCTCACGTCCTGGCAGCACCCAGCATTTAAAAATGCCTTGATTAGAGGTAGGGAATTAAATGTAGATAAGAAGTAGACACAAAATAAGACTCCACAGAGCAGTTTTCAGGTGTCTTTATCAATTGTTGCATTTAAAAAATCAAGCAATTAGGGAACACAATGTTGTGACAATGGCCCTCATTCCGAGTTGTTCGCTCGGTATTTTTCATCGCATCGCAGTGAAAATCCGCTTAGTACGCATGCGCAATGTTCGCACTGCGACTGCGCCAAGTAACTTTACTATGGAGAAAGTATTTTTACTCACGGCTTTTTCTTCGCTCCGGCGATCGTAATGTGATTGACAGGAAATGGGTGTTACTGGGCGGAAACACGGCGTTTCAGGGGCGTGTGGCTGAAAACGCTACCGTTTCCGGAAAAAACGCAGGAGTGGCCGGAGAAACGGTGGGAGTGCCTGGGCGAACGCTGGGTGTGTTTGTGACGTCAATCAGGAACGACAAGCACTGAAATGATCGCACAGGCAGAGTAAGTCTGGAGCTACTCTGAAACTGCTAAGTAGTTAGTAATCGCAATATTGCGAATACATCGGTCGCAATTTTAAGAAGCTAAGATTCACTCCCAGTAGGCGGCGGCTTAGCGTGTGTAACACTGCTAAATTCGCCTTGCGACCGATCAACTCGGAATGAGGGCCAATGTAACCATATTTGCAAAATAGTACTAAATAAGTTTGTCCATATAAGACATTTGCAAAGGCGCATCCAAAACACACTGGAAAATGCAACTGAATCTGTTTTTGGAGGCTAAAATAGGAAATGTGCATCGGTCCTACAAGTACTGAAAGCTCTTCTCCCATCTCCCTTTTCTGAAAAGCCATTTAATATATGGTTCCCAGATAGGGGACATATCAGATATTGGCTTTCAAAAGCAGCAAATATCATACCACTTCTGTTGCCATCAAAGATAAACATTGATTGTTTTCAGATATTGGATTGAAAAAGCTGTCTTTATTGACATAAAGAAGCAAAAAAACATACATAAACATAACACAAAAGTACCGTGTTGCAGCACAGCCAAAACACAATACAAATGCTGACGGTATAGTACATTCAAGAACTACAGCACAGGCCAGCCTACACTATAAATCATGAACTGCACTATACATTTAAACTATACAATAATACAACAGTTAATAAAGCTATGGGTGTGGAGTGTAAAAAAATGAGGGAATCACAAGCCCGAAGCTTTGTTGAAAGACATACACATATAAGGGGAGGGTCAATAAATAGAAAGATATCCTTTACTATAGAATGTAGTCCAATCCGGTCTTTCTGCTCTTCCACAACTGAAAAACGGATAGTGTACCCAAGCCTTCCATCCTGGAATATCTTCGGTCTTTCGCCAATGAAGAAAACAATCCCTCCAGCAGACTCTTCAACCATGATACAAGATCACAACCAAAAGGCCGAGAAGCGACTACACTTGATCTTAACCAAAACGGCTAAAACTTAGCTGTAGGCTGAAATGGCGTGGAGGAAAGTGCAGTGCACCAAAACATAAGCTGACACAATCATGGAGAATGCGCCAGCATATATTCTCTTCTATCTATATTTTGCAAACCTGCTCTTGTCCCCTCCAGCTGCTCCATGTAGATTTGACGTCTGGCAAGGTGCATTACCCACTGACAAGCATGCACACTCCTGCATGAGTTTTCTCTCTCACTAGCTGGATGATACACAATCATTTGCATGTGCTCCACCTCCGACACACCGCCCACCCAAACACCCAGTCACCAGAGCCACCCACAAGCCAACTGGCTCCGTGATTTAATTTGCACAGTGCAGTCATCCAGGCAGCATGTCCTTCTCAATGGAAGGATCTCTGGTTCCATGGAATCTTCCGCATTGGAATGCTGTGGAACAAAAAGGATTTAAACATTCAGCTTGCTAGCATTCAATGTACCTGCGGCTTGGGTCTTCATCCTGTGGCCCTTCAGCTGCTGTGAAACTACACATCTCAGCATGCCCTGCCACAGTTTTGCTATTAATGTATGCTAAAACTGAGGCAGGGCATGCTGGGATGTGTAGTTCAACCGCAGCTGGAGGGTTGCAGGTTGAAGACCCATGTTCTAGCATGCCTGTTCTATGATGCATGTTCCGTGATGTCACACTCAGCTTGGAATGGGGTGTCTAGCATGCATTTGCTGACAGCCACTTGAGGGAGACACACATCAGGAGATGCAGCATTCGGAGGTCTTCGATGCCTTTCCAACAAATGCACACCACCTGCTGCTGATCTGTTCACAAAACAATGCCCACAATCGAAAGTCCAAAATGTCCAACTACAGGATTAGTGTAAGTATTGAATTTAGGAATTAATTTAGAAGAAGGAAATTAAGTTAGTTCACAAGTACATTCAAATTCAGATCTAAAGTCTAGGTAGGCCTCACGTCCTGGCAGCCCTCAGCATTTAAAAATGCCTTGATTAGAGGTAGGGAATTAAATGTAGATAAGAAGTAGACACAAAATAAGACTCCACAGAGCAGTTTTCAGGTGTCTTTATCAATTGTTGCATTTAAAAAATCATGCAATTAGGGAACTCAATGTTGCGACAATGTAACCCTATTTGCAAAATAGTACTAAATAAGTTTGTCGATGTAAGACATTTGCAAAGGCGCATCCAAAACACGCTGGAAAATGCAACTGAATCTGTTTTTGGAGGCTAGAATAGGAAATGTGCATCGGTCCTACAAGTACTGAAAGCTCTTCTCCCATCTCCCTTTTCTGAAAAGCCATTTAATATATGGTTCCCAGATAGGGGACATATCAGATATTGGCTTTCAAAAGCAGTAAATATCATACCACTTCTATTGCCATCAAAGATAAACATTGATTGTTTTCAGATATTGGATTGAAAAAGCAGTCTTTATTGACATAAAGAAGCAAAAAAACATACATAAACTTAACACAAAAGTACCGTGTTGCAGCACAGCCAAAACACAATACAAATGCTGACGGTATAGTACATTCAAGAACTACAGCACAGGCCAGCCTACACTATAAATCATGAACTGCACTATACATTTAAACTATACAATAATACAACAGTTAATAAAGCTATGGGTGTGGAGTGTAAAAAAATGAGGGAATCACAAGCCCGAAGCTTTGTTGAAAGACATACACATATAAGGGGAGGGTCAATAAATAGAAAGATATCCTTTACTATAGAATGTAGTCCAATCCGGTCTTTCTGCTCTTCCACAACTGAAAAACAGATAGTGTTCCCAAGCCTTCCATCCTGGAATTTCTTCAGTCTTTCGCCAATGAAGAAAACAATGCCTCCAGCAGACTCTTCATCCATGATACAAGATCACAACCAAAAGGCCGAGAAGCGACTACACTTGATCTTAACCAAAACGGCTAAAACTTAGCTGTAGGCTGAAATGGGGTGGAGGAAAGTGCAGTGCACCAAAACATTAGCTGACACAATCATGGAGAATGCGCCAGCATATATGCTCTTCTATCTATATTTTGCAAACCTGCTCTTGTCCCCTCCAGCTGCTCCATGTAGATTTGACGTCTGGCAAGGTGCATAACCCACTGACAAGCAGGCACACTCCTGCATGAGTTTTCTCTCTTACTAGCTGGATGATACACAATCATTTGCATATGCTCCACCTCCGACACACCGTCCACCCAACCACCCAGTCACCAGAGCCACCCACAAGCCAACTGGCTCCGTGATTTAATTTGCACAGTGCAGTCATCCAGGCAGCATGTCCTTCTCAATGGAAGGATCTCTGGTTCCATGGAATCTTCCGCATTGGAATGCTGTGGAACAAAAAGGATTTAAACATTCAGCTTGCTAGCATTCAATGTACCTGCGGCTTGGGTCTTCATCCTGTGGCCCTCCAGCTGCTGTGAAACTACACATCTCAGCATGCCCTGCCACAGTTTTGCTATTAAGGTATGCTAAAACTGAGGCAGGGCATGCTGGGATGTGTAGTTCCACCGCAGCTGGAGGGTTGCAGGTTGAAGACCCATGTTCTAGCATGCCTGTTCTATGATGCATGTTCCGTGATGTCACACTCAGCTTGGAATGGGGTGTCTAGCATGCATTTGCTGACAGCCACTTGAGGGAGACACACATCAGGAGATGCAGCATATCGGAGGTCTTCGATGCCTTTCCAACAAATGCACACCACCTGCTGCTGATCTTGGCACAAAACAATGCCCACAATCGAAAGTCCAAAATGTCCAACTACAGGATTAATGTAAGTATTGAATTTAGGAATGACTTTAGAAGTAGGAAATTAAGTTAGTTCACAAGTACATTCGAATTCAGATCTAAAGTCTAGGTAGGCCTCACGTCCTGGCAGCCCTCAGCATTTAAAAATGCCTTGATTAGAGGTAGGGAATTAAATGTAGATAAGAAGTAGACACAAAATAAGACTCCACAGAGCAGTTTTCAGGTGTCTTTATCAATTGTTGCATTTAAAAAATCATGCAATTAGGGAACACAATGTTGCGACAATGTAACCCTATTTGCAAAATAGTACTAAATAAGTTTGTCGATGTAAGACATTTGCAAAGGCGCATCCAAAACACGCTGGAAAATGCAACTGAATCTGTTTTTGGAGGCTAGAATAGGAAATGTGCATCGGTCCTACAAGTACTGAAAGCTCTTCTCCCATCTCCCTTTTCTGAAAAGCCATTTAATATATGGTTCCCAGATAGGGGACATATCAGATATTGGCTTTCAAAAGCAGTAAATATCATACCACTTCTATTGCCATCAAAGATAAACATTGATTGTTTTCAGATATTGGATTGAAAAAGCAGTCTTTATTGACATAAAGAAGCAAAAAAACATACATAAACATAACACAAAAGTACCGTGTTGCAGCACAGCCAAAACACAATACAAATGCTGACGGTATAGTACATTCAAGAACTACAGCACAGGCCAGCCTACACTATAAATCATGAACTGCACTATACATTTAAACTATACAATAATACAACAGTTAATAAAGCTATGGGTGTGGAGTGTAAAAAAATGAGGGAATCACAAACCCGAAGCTTTGTTGAAAGACATACACATATAAGGGGAGGGTCAATAAATAGAAAGATATCCTTTACTATAGAATGTAGTCCAATCCGGTCTTTCTGCTCTTCCACAACTGAAAAACAGATAGTGTTCCCAAGCCTTCCATCCTGGAATTTCTTCAGTCTTTCGCCAATGAAGAAAACAATGCCTCCAGCAGACTCTTCATCCATGATACAAGATCACAACCAAAAGGCCGAGAAGCGAAGGTTCTTGGACCCTCTCCCGAGGGAGAAGGGCCCCGTTACTCCTCTAACCCTCAGAGCCAAAAGGCCCTGAGGGAAAAAAGGGACTGTGGGTCCCCCTTTGCCAAAGCGCAGGGGAACCCTCGGGTGTCCCCAGGGTTAGCCGAAGCGTCCCCCTGGGGACCGATTTCTGCGTCTGGTCCTCCCCCCGTGGAGAGGACCTCAGCAACTTTAGAGGAGAGGGCGGCCCATAAGGGTCTCACCTTAACCCCAACGAAAAACGTGACCGTGACACACTACAAACAACAAAAAACGAATAAAAGTGCTAAAGTTTGTGCAGGTGCAGGTGCAAGTGCAAAAACTCATATGTGGGCATAAATAAATAAATAAACCCCAGCCAGAAGGCCGGGGTGGGGGGTAAAAAATTATCCCTGCCCTAGCCAGAAGGCCAGGGCAAAGGATGTGGTGCAACAGAAGTTGGGAGAAGTGACTGTGCAAGTGCTCTTAAAGTGCAAAGGTTTAGGGCCAGTGCAGGTTAAGGCACCCTTGGGGTTTTCACCCCAAGGGCACAAGTCACCTCGGGCTTCTAAGCAGCTCCCGACCTCTCAGCCGGACCAAGCTTCGTACTGCTCCTACACCAGGGTCAACCCCCAGTAGAAGAGTAGATACTAGACCGGGCTGTTCCTAAACAACTTAGGGTAACACCAAACCCCTAGGAAGATAGGAATAATCAGCCCAGTTTTTCTCCACTCTCTACCAGGGGCCCGCCACACCCCGGCAAGATACTCCACAGGGTGTTTCTCCATTCCACATCTAGGAACCTCTCACGCTCCTAGTGTAAGAACAGGTACTCCACCCTGTGTTTCTCTACAGTGGATACTACACCGGGTGGCTCCCTGTACCACATAGGGTTGAATTATTCCCCTATGCAGAAGGGATCTCCACCAAACCGTGCCTCATACAACATGGGGAGTTCACGCTCCCCCCATGAAGTAGGGCTAACCGGTCGGTTTTTCTCCACTGATAAGAACAGATACTACACTTGATCTTAGCCAAAAGGCTGAGAAGCGACTACACTTGATCTTAACCAAAACGGCTAAAAATTAGCTGTAGGCTGAAATTGGGTGGAGGAAAGTGCAGTGCACCAAAACATAAGCTGACACAATCATGGAGAATGCGCCAGCATATATTCTCTTCTATCTATATTTTGCAAACCTGCTCTTGTCCCCTCCAGCTGCTCCATGTAGATTTGACGTCTGGCAAGGTGCATAACCCACTGACAAGCATGCACACTCCTGCATGAGTTTTCTCTCTCACTAGCTGGATGATACACAATCATTTGCATGTGCTCCACCTCCGACACACCGCCCACCCAAACACCCAGTCACCAGAGCCACCCACAAGCCAACTGGCTCCGTGATTTAATTTGCACAGTGCAGTCATCCAGGCAGCATGTCCTTCTCAATGGAAGGATCTCTGGTTCCATGGAATCTTCCGCATTGGAATGCTGTGGAACAAAAAGGATTTAAACATTCAGCTTGCTAGCATTCAATGTACCTGCGGCTTGGGTCTTCATCCTGTGGCCCTCCAGCTGCTGTGAAACTACACATCTCAGCATGCCCTGCCACAGTTTTGCTATTAAGGTATGCTAAAACTGAGGCAGGGCATGCTGGGATGTGTAGTTCCACCGCAGCTGGAGGGTTGCAGGTTGAAGACCCATGTTCTAGCATGCCTGTTCTATGATGCATGTTCCGTGATGTCACACTCAGCTTGGAATGGGGTGTCTAGCATGCATTTGCTGACAGCCACTTGAGGGAGACACACATCAGGAGATGCAGCATATCGGAGGTCTTCGATGCCTTTCCAACAAATGCACACCACCTGCTGCTGATCTGGGCACAAAACAATGCCCACAATCGAAAGTCCAAAATGTCCAACTACAGGATTAATGTAAGTATTGAATTTAGGAATGACTTTAGAAGTAGGAAATTAAGTTAGTTCACAAGTACATTCGAATTCAGATCTAAAGTATAGGTAGGCCTCACGTCCTGGCAGCACCCAGCATTTAAAATTGCCTTAATTAGAGGTAGGGAATTAAATGTAGATAAGAAGTAGACACAAAATAAGACTCCACAGAGCAGTTTTCAGGTGTCTTTATCAATTGTTGCATTTAAAAAATCAAGTAATTAGGGAACACAATGTTGCGACAATGTAACCCTATTTGCAAAATAGTACTAAATAAGTTTGTCGATGTAAGACATTTGCAAAGGCGCATCCAAAACACGCTGGAAAATGCAACTGAATCTGTTTTTGGAGGCTAGAATAGGAAATGTGCATCGGTCCTACAAGTACTGAAAGCTCTTCTCCCATCTCCCTTTTCTGAAAAGCCATTTAATATATGGTTCCCAGATAGGGGACATATCAGATATTGGCTTTCAAAAGCAGCAAATATCATACCACTTCTATTGCCATCAAAGATAAACGTTGATTGTTTTCAGATATTGGATTGAAAAAGCAGACTTTATTGACATAAAGAAGAAAAAAAACATACATAAACATTACACACATAAGTACCGTGTTGCAGCACAGCCAAAACACAATACAAATGCTGACGGTTTAGTACATTTAAGAACTACAGCACAGGCCAGCCTACACTATAAATCATGAACTGCACTATACATTTAAACTATACAATAATACAACAGTTAATAAAGCTATGGGTGTGGAGTGTAAAAAAATGAGGGAATCACAAGCCCGAAGCTTTGTTGAAAGACATACACATATAAGGGGAGGGTCAATAAATAGAAAGATATCCTTTACTATAGAATGTAGTCCAATCCGGTCTTTCTGCTCTTCCACAACTGAAAAACAGATAGTGTTCCCAAGCCTTCCATCCTGGAATTTCTTCAGTCTTTCGCCAATGAAGAAAACAATGCCTCCAGCAGACTCTTCATCCATGATACAAGATCACAACCAAAAGGCCGAGAAGCGACTACACTTGATCTTAACCAAAACGGCTAAAACTTAGCTGTAGGCTGAAATGGGGTGGAGGAAAGTGCAGTGCACCAAAACATTAGCTGACACAATCATGGAGAATGCGCCAGCATATATGCTCTTCTATCTATATTTTGCAAACCTGCTCTTGTCCCCTCCAGCTGCTCCATGTAGATTTGACGTCTGGCAAGGTGCATAACCCACTGACAAGCAGGCACACTCCTGCATGAGTTTTCTCTCTTACTAGCTGGATGATACACAATCATTTGCATATGCTCCACCTCCGACACACCGTCCACCCAACCACCCAGTCACCAGAGCCACCCACAAGCCAACTGGCTCCGTGATTTAATTTGCACAGTGCAGTCATCCAGGCAGCATGTCCTTCTCAATGGAAGGATCTCTGGTTCCATGGAATCTTCCGCATTGGAATGCTGTGGAACAAAAAGGATTTAAACATTCAGCTTGCTAGCATTCAATGTACCTGCGGCTTGGGTCTTCATCCTGTGGCCCTCCAGCTGCTGTGAAACTACACATCTCAGCATGCCCTGCCACAGTTTTGCTATTAAGGTATGCTAAAACTGAGGCAGGGCATGCTGGGATGTGTAGTTCCACCGCAGCTGGAGGGTTGCAGGTTGAAGACCCATGTTCTAGCATGTCTGTTCTATGATGCATGTTCCGTGATGTCACACTCAGCTTGGAATGGGGTGTCTAGCATGCATTTGCTGACAGCCACTTGAGGGAGACACACATCAGGAGATGCAGCATATCGGAGGTCTTCGATGCCTTTCCAACAAATGCACACCACCTGCTGCTGATCTGGGCACAAAACAATGCCCACAATCGAAAGTCCAAAATGTCCAACTACAGGATTAATGTAAGTATTGAATTTAGGAATGACTTTAGAAGTAGGAAATTAAGTTAGTTCACAAGTACATTCGAATTCAGATCTAAAGTATAGGTAGGCCTCACGTCCTGGCAGCACCCAGCATTTAAAATTGCCTTAATTAGAGGTAGGGAATTAAATGTAGATAAGAAGTAGACACAAAATAAGACTCCACAGAGCAGTTTTCAGGTGTCTTTATCAATTGTTGCATTTAAAAAATCAAGTAATTAGGGAACACAATGTTGCGACAATGTAACCCTATTTGCAAAATAGTACTAAATAAGTTTGTCGATGTAAGACATTTGCAAAGGCGCATCCAAAACACGCTGGAAAATGCAACTGAATCTGTTTTTGGAGGCTAGAATAGGAAATGTGCATCGGTCCTACAAGTACTGAAAGCTCTTCTCCCATCTCCCTTTTCTGAAAAGCCATTTAATATATGGTTCCCAGATAGGGGACATATCAGATATTGGCTTTCAAAAGCAGCAAATATCATACCACTTCTATTGCCATCAAAGATAAACGTTGATTGTTTTCAGATATTGGATTGAAAAAGCAGACTTTATTGACATAAAGAAGAAAAAAAACATACATAAACATTACACACATAAGTACCGTGTTGCAGCACAGCCAAAACACAATACAAATGCTGACGGTTTAGTACATTTAAGAACTACAGCACAGGCCAGCCTACACTATAAATCATGAACTGCACTATACATTTAAACTATACAATAATACAACAGTTAATAAAGCTATGGGTGTGGAGTGTAAAAAAATGAGGGAATCACAAGCCCGAAGCTTTGTTGAAAGACATACACATATAAGGGGAGGGTCAATAAATAGAAAGATATCCTTTACTATAGAATGTAGTCCAATCCGGTCTTTCTGCTCTTCCACAACTGAAAAACGGATAGTGTTCCCAAGCCTTCCATCCTGGAATATCTTCGGTCTTTCGCCAATGAAGAAAACAATGCCTCCAGCAGACTCTTCATCCATGATACAAGATCACAACCAAAAGGCCGAGAAGCGACTACACTTGATCTTAACCAAAACGGCTAAAACTTAGCTGTAGGCTGAAATGGGGTGGAGGAAAGTGCAGTGCACAAAACATAAGCTGACACAATCATGGAGAATGCGCCAGCATATATGCTCTTCTATCTATATTTTGCAAACCTGCTCTTGTCCCCTCCAGCTGCTCCATGTAGATTTGACGTCTGGCAAGGTGCATTACCCACTGACAAGCAGGCACACTCCTGCATGAGTTTTCTCTCTCACTAGCTGGATGATACACAATCATTTTCATGTGCTCCACCTCCGACACACCGCCCACCCAAACACCCAGTCACCAGAGCCACCCACAAGTCAACTGGCTCCGTGATTTAATTTGCACAGTGCGGTCATCCAGGCAGCAAGTCCTTCTCAATGGAAGGATCTCTGGTTCCATGGAATCTTCCGCATTGGAATGCTGTGGAACAAAAAGGATTTAAACATTCAGCTTGCTAGCATTCAATGTACCTGCGGCTTGGGTCTTCATCCTGTGGCCCTCCAGCTGCTGTGAAACTACACATCTCAGCATGCCCTGCCACAGTTTTGCTATTAAGGTATGCTAAAACTGAGGCAGGGCATGCTGGGATGTGTAGTTCCACCGCAGCTGGAGGGTTGCAGGTTGAAGACCCATGTTCTAGCATGCCTGTTCTATGATGCATGTTCCGTGATGTCACACACTCAGCTTGGAATGGGGTGTCTAGCATGCATTTGCTGACAGCCACTTGAGGGAGACACACATCAGGAGATGCAGCATATCGGAGGTTTTCGATGCCTTTTCAACAAAGGCACACCTGCTGCTGCTGATCTGGGCACAAAACAATGCCCACAATCGAAAGTCCAAAATGTCCAACTACAGGATTAATGTAAGTATTGAATTTAGGAATGACTTTAGAAGTAGGAAATTAAGTTAGTTCACAAGTACATTCGAATTCAGATCTAAAGTTTAGGTAGGCCTCACGTCCTGGCAGCCCCCAGCATTTAAAAATGCCTTGATTAGAGGTAGGGAATTAAATGTAGATAAGAAGTAGACACAAAATAAGACTCCACAGAGCAGTTTTCAGGTGTCTTTATCAATTGTTGCATTTAAAAAGTCAAGCAATTAGGGAACAAAATGTTGCGACAATGTAACCCTATTTGCAAAATAGTACTAAATAAGTTTGTCGATGTAATACATTTGCAAAGGCGCATCCAAAACACGCTGGGAAATGCAACTAAATCTGTTTTTGGAGGCTAGAATAGGAAATGTGCATCGGTCCTACAAGTACTGAAAGCTCTTCTCCCATCTCCCTTTTCTGAAAAGCCATTTAATATATGGTTCCCAGATAGGGGACATATCAGATATTGGCTTTCAAAAGCAGCAAATATCATACCACTTCTATTGCCATCAAAGATAAACGTTGATTGTTTTCAGATATTGGATTGAAAAAGCAGTCTTTATTGACATAAAGAAGCAAAAAAACATACATAAACATTACACACATAAGTACCGTGTTGCAGCACAGCCAAAACACAATACAAATGCTGACGGTTTAGTACATTCAAGAACTACAGCACAGGCCAGCCTACACTATAAATCATGAACTGCACTATACATTTAAACTATATAATAATACAACAGTTAATAAAGCTATGGGTGTGGAGTGTAAAAAAATGAGGGAATCACAAGCCCGAAGCTTTGTTGAAAGACATACACATATAAGGGGAGGGTCAATAAATAGAAAGATATCCTTTACTATAGAATGTAGTCCAATCCGGTCTTTCTGCTCTTCCACAACTGAAAAACGGATAGTGTTCCCAAGCCTTCCATCCTGGAATATCTTCGGTCTTTCGCCAATGAAGAAAACAATGCCTCCAGCAGACTCTTCATCCATGATACAAGACCACAACCAAAAGGCCGAGAAGCGACTACACTTGATCTTAACCAAAACGGCTAAAACTTAGCTGTAGGCTGAAATGGGGTGGAGGAAAGTGCAGTGCACCAAAACATAAGCTGACACAATCATGGAGAATGCGCCAGCATATATGCTCTTCTATCTATATTTTGCAAACCTGCTCTTGTCCCCTCCAGCTGCTCCATGTAGATTTGACGTCTGGCAAGGTGCATTACCCACTGACAAGCAGGCACACTCCTGCATGAGTTTTCTCTCTCACTAGCTGGATGATACACAATCATTTTCATGTGCTCCACCTCCGACACACCGCCCACCCAAACACCCAGTCACCAGAGCCACCCACAAGCCAACTGGCTCCGTGATTTAATTTGCACAGTGCAGTCATCCAGGCAGCATGTCCTTCTCAATGGAAGGATCTCTGGTTTAATGGAATCTTCCGCATTGGAATGCTGTGGAACAAAAAGGATTTAAACATTCAGCTTGCTAGCATTCAATGTACCTGCGGCTTGGGTCTTCATCCTGTGGCCCTCCAGCTGCTGTGAAACTACACATCTCAGCATGCCCTGCCACAGTTTTGCTATTAATGTATGCTAAAACTGAGGCAGGGCATGCTGGGATGTGTAGTTCAACCGCAGCTGGAGGGTTGCAGGTTGAAGACCCATGTTCTAGCATGCCTGTTCTATGATGCATGTTCCGTGATGTCACACTCAGCTTGGAATGGGGTGTCTAGCATGCATTTGCTGACAGCCACTTGAGGGAGACACACATCAGGAGATGCAGCATATCGGAGGTCTTCGATGCCTTTCCAACAAATGCACACCACCTGCTGCTGATCTGGGCACAAAACAATGCCCACAATCGAAAGTCCAAAATGTCCAACTACAGGATTAATGTAAGTATTGAATTTAGGAAAGACTTTAGAAGTAGGAAATTAAGTTAGTTCACAAGTACATTCGAATTCAGATCTAAAGTCTAGGTAGGCCTCACGTCCTGGCAGCACCCAGCATTTAAAAATGCCTTGATTAGAGGTAGGGAATTAAATGTAGATAAGAAGTAGACACAAAATAAGACTCCACAGAGCAGTTTTCAGGTGTCTTTATCAATTGTTGCATTTAAAATTTTCATGTGCTCCACCTCCGACACACCGCCCACCCAAACACCCAGTCACCAGAGCCACCCACAAGCCAACTGGCTCCGTGATTTAATTTGCACAGTGCAGTCATCCAGGCAGCATGTCCTTCTCAATGGAAGGATCTCTGGTTCCATGGAATCTTCCGCATTGGAATGCTGTGGAACAAAAAGGATTTAAACATTCAGCTTGCTAGCATTCAATGTACCTGCGGCTTGGGTCTTCATCCTGTGGCCCTCCAGCTGCTGTGAAACTACACATCTCAGCATGCCCTGCCACAGTTTTGCTATTAATGTATGCTAAAACTGAGGCAGGGCATGCTGGGATGTGTAGTTCAACCGCAGCTGGAGGGTTGCAGGTTGAAGACCCATGTTCTAGCATGCCTGTTCTATGATGCATGTTCCGTGATGTCACACTCAGCTTGGAATGGGGTGTCTAGCATGCATTTGCTGACAGCCACTTGAGGGAGACACACATCAGGAGATGCAGCATATCGGAGGTCTTCGATGCCTTTCCAACAAATGCACACCACCTGCTGCTGATCTGGGCACAAAACAATGCCCACAATCGAAAGTCCAAAATGTCCAACTACAGGATTAATGTAAGTATTGAATTTAGGAAAGACTTTAGAAGTAGGAAATTAAGTTAGTTCACAAGTACATTCGAATTCAGATCTAAAGTCTAGGTAGGCCTCACGTCCTGGCAGCACCCAGCATTTAAAAATGCCTTGATTAGAGGTAGGGAATTAAATGTAGATAAGAAGTAGACACAAAATAAGACTCCACAGAGCAGTTTTCAGGTGTCTTTATCAATTGTTGCATTTAAAAAATCAAGCAATTAGGGAACACAATGTTGTGACAATGTAACCCTATTTGCAAAATAGTACTAAATAAGTTTGTCCATGTAAGACATTTGCAAAGGCGCATCCAAAACACACTGGAAAATGCAACTGAATCTGTTTTTGGAGGCTAGAATAGGAAATGTGCATCGGTCCTACAAGTACTGAAAGCTCTTCTCCCATCTCCCTTTTCTGAAAAGCCATTTAATATATGGTTCCCAGATAGGGGACATATCAGATATTGGCTTTCAAAAGCAGCAAATATCATACCACTTCTATTGCCATCAAAGATAAACATTGATTGTTTTCAGATATTGGATTGAAAAAGCAGTCTTTATTGACATAAAGAAGCAAAAAAACATACATAAACATAACACAAAAGTACCGTGTTACAGCACAGCCAAAACACAATACAAATGCTGACGGTATAGTACATTCAAGAACTACAGCACAGGCCAGCCTACACTATAAATCATGAACTGCACTATACATTTAAACTATACAATAATACAACAGTTAATAAAGCTATGGGTGTGGAGTGTAAAAAAATGAGGGAATCACAAGCCCGAAGCTTTGTTGAAAGACATACACATATAAGGGGAGGGTCAATAAATAGAAAGATATCCTTTACTATAGAATGTAGTCCAATCCGGTCTTTCTGCTCTTCCACAACTGAAAAACAGATAGTGTTCCCAAGCCTTCCATCCTGGAATTTCTTCAGTCTTTCGCCAATGAAGAAAACAATGCCTCCAGCAGACTCTTCATCCATGATACAAAATCACAACCAAAAGGCCGAGAAGCGACTACACTTGATCTTAACCAAAACGGCTAAAACTTAGCTGTAGGCTGAAATGGGGTGGAGGAAAGTGCAGTGCACCAAAACATTAGCTGACACAATCATGGAGAATGCGCCAGCATATATGCTCTTCTATCTATATTTTGCAAACCTGCTCTTGTCCCCTCCAGCTGCTCCATGTAGATTTGACGTCTGGCAAGGTGCATAACCCACTGACAAGCAGGCACACTCCTGCATGAGTTTTCTCTCTTACTAGCTGGATGATACACAATCATTTGCATATGCTCCACCTCCGACACACCGTCCACCCAACCACCCAGTCACCAGAGCCACCCACAAGCCAACTGGCTCCGTGATTTAATTTGCACAGTGCGGTCATCCAGGCAGCATGTCCTTCTCAATGGAAGGATCTCTGGTTCCATGGAATCTTCCGCATTGGAATGCTGTGGAACAAAAAGGATTTAAACATTCAGCTTGCTAGCATTCAATGTACCTGCGGCTTGGGTCTTAATCCTGTGGCCCTCCAGCTGCTGTGAAACTACACATCTCAGCATGCCCTGCCACAGTTTTGCTATTAATGTATGCTAAAACTGTGGCAGGGCATGCTGGGATGTGTAGTTCAACCGCAGCTGGAGGGTTGCAGGTTGAAGACCCATGTTCTAGCATGCCTGTTCTATGATGCATGTTCCGTGATGTCACACTCAGCTTGGAATGGGGTGTCTAGCATGCATTTGCTGACAGCCACTTGAGGGAGACACACATCAGGAGATGCAGCATATCGGAGGTCTTCGATGCCTTTCCAACAAATGCACACCACCTGCTGCTGATCTGGGCACAAAACAATGCCCACAATCGAAAGTCCAAAATGTCCAACTACAGGATTAATGTAAGTATTGAATTTAGGAATGACTTTAGAAGTAGGAAATTAAGTTAGTTCACAAGTACATTCGAATTCAGCTCTAAAGTCTAGGTAGGCCTCACGTCCTGGCAGCACCCAGCATTAAAAATGCCTTGATTAGAGGTAGGGAATTAAATGTAGATAAGAAGTAAACACAAAATAAGACTCCACAGAGCAGTTTTCAGGTGTCTTTATCAATTGTTGCATTTAAAAAATCAAGCAATTAGGGAACACAATGTTGCGACAATGTAACCCTATTTGCAAAATAGTACTAAATAAGTTTGTCAATGTAAGACATTTGCAAAGGCGCATCCAAAACACGCTGGAAAATGCAACTGAATCTGTTTTTGGAGGCTAGAATAGGAAATGTGCATCGGTCCTACAAGTACTGAAAGCTCTTCTCCCATCTCCCTTTTCTGAAAAGCCATTTAATATATGGTTCTAAGATAAGGGACATATCAGATATTGGCTTTCAAAAGCAGCACATATCATACCATTTCTATTGCCATCAAAGATAAACATTGATTGTTTTCAGATATTGGATTGAAAAAGCAGTCTTTATTGACATAAAGAAGCAAAAAAACATACATAAGCATTACACACATAAGTACCGTGTTGCAGCACAGCCAAAACACAATACAAATGCTGACGGTTTAGTACATTCAAGAACTACAGCACAGGCCAGCCTACACTATAAATCATGAACTGCACTATACATTTAAACTATATAATAATACAACAGTTAATAAAGCTATGGGTGTGGAGTGTAAAAAAATGAGGGAATCACAAGCCCGAAGCTTTGTTGAAAGACATACACATATAAGGGGAGGGTCAATAAATAGAAAGATATCCTTTACTATAGAATGTAGTCCAATCCGGTCTTTCTGCTCTTCCACAACTGAAAAACGGATAGTGTTCCCAAGCCTTCCATCCTGGAATATCTTCGGTCTTTCGCCAATGAAGAAAACAATGCCTCCAGCAGACTCTTCATCCATGATACAAGATCACAACCAAAAGGCCGAGAAGCGACTACACTTGATCTTAACCAAAACGGCTAAAACTTAGCTGTAGGCTGAAATGGGGTGGAGGAAAGTGCAGTGCACCAAAACATAAGCTGACACAATCATGGAGAATGCGCCAGCATATATGCTCTTCTATCTATATTTTGCAAACCTGCTCTTGTCCCCTCCAGCTTCTCCATGTAGATTTGACGTCTGGCAAGGTGCATTACCCACTGACAAGCAGGCACACTCCTGCATGAGTTTTCTCTCTCACTAGCTGGATGATACACAATCATTTTCATGTGCTCCACCTCCGACACACCGCCCACCCAAACACCCAGTCACCAGAGCCACCCACAAGCCAACTGGCTCCGTGATTTAATTTTCACAGTGCAGTCATCCAGGCAGCATGTCCTTCTCAATGGAAGGATCTCTGGTTCCATGGAATCTTCCGCATTGGAATGCTGTGGAACAAAAAGGATTTAAACATTCAGCTTGCTAGCATTCAATGTACCTGCGGCTTGGGTCTTCATCCTGTGGCCCTCCAGCTGCTGTGAAACTACACATCTCAGCATGCCCTGCCACAGTTTTGCTATTAATGTATGCTAAAACTGAGGCAGGGCATGCTGGGATGTGTAGTTCAACCGCAGCTGGAGGGTTGCAGGTTGAAGACCCATGTTCTAGCATGCCTGTTCTATGATGCATGTTCCGTGATGTCACACTCAGCTTGGAATGGGGTGTCTAGCATGCATTTGCTGACAGCCACTTGAGGGAGACACACATCAGGAGATGCAGCATATCGGAGGTCTTCGATGCCTTTCCAACAAATGCACACCACCTGCTGCTGATCTGGGCACAAAACAATGCCCACAATCGAAAGTCCAAAATGTCCAACTACAGGATTAATGTAAGTATTGAATTTAGGAAAGACTTTAGAAGTAGGAAATTAAGTTAGTTCACAAGTACATTCGAATTCAGATCTAAAGTCTAGGTAGGCCTCACGTCCTGGCAGCACCCAGCATTTAAAAATGCCTTGATTAGAGGTAGGGAATTAAATGTAGATAAGAAGTAGACACAAAATAAGACTCCACAGAGCAGTTTTCAGGTGTCTTTATCAATTGTTGCATTTAAAAAATCAAGCAATTAGGGAACACAATGTTGTGACAATGTAACCCTATTTGCAAAATAGTACTAAATAAGTTTGTCCATGTAAGACATTTGCAAAGGCGCATCCAAAACACACTGGAAAATGCAACTGAATCTGTTTTTGGAGGCTAGAATAGGAAATGTGCATCGGTCCTACAAGTACTGAAAGCTCTTCTCCCATCTCCCTTTTCTGAAAAGCCATTTAATATATGGTTCCCAGATAGGGGACATATCAGATATTGGCTTTCAAAAGCAGCAAATATCATACCACTTCTATTGCCATCAAAGATAAACATTGATTGTTTTCAGATATTGGATTGAAAAAGCAGTCTTTATTGACATAAAGAAGCAAAAAAACATACATAAACATAACACAAAAGTACCGTGTTGCAGCACAGCCAAAACACAATACAAATGCTGACGGTATAGTACATTCAAGAACTACAGCACAGGCCAGCCTACACTATAAATCATGAACTGCACTATACATTTAAACTATACAATAATACAACAGTTAATAAAGCTATGGGTGTGGAGTGTAAAAAAATGAGGGAATCACAAGCCCGAAGCTTTGTTGAAAGACATACACATATAAGGGGAGGGTCATTAAATAGAAAGATATCCTTTACTATAGAATGTAGTCCAATCCGGTCTTTCTGCTCTTCCACAACTGAAAAACAGATAGTGTTCCCAAGCCTTCCATCCTGGAATTTCTTCAGTCTTTCGCCAATGAAGAAAACAATGCCTCCAGCAGACTCTTCATCCATGATACAAGATCACAACCAAAAGGCCGAGAAGCGACTACACTTGATCTTAACCAAAATGGCTAAAACTTAGCTGTAGGCTGAAATGGGGTGGAGGAAAGTGCAGTGCACCAAAACATTAGCTGACACAATCTTGGAGAATGCGCCAGCATATATGCTCTTCTATCTATATTTTGCAAACCTGCTCTTGTCCCCTCCAGCTGCTCCATGTAGATTTGACGTCTGGCAAGGTGCATAACCCACTGACAAGCAGGCACACTCCTGCATGAGTTTTCTCTCTTACTAGCTGGATGATACACAATCATTTGCATATGCTCCACCTCCGACACACCGTCCACCCAACCACCCAGTCACCAGAGCCACCCACAAGCCAACTGGCTCCGTGATTTAATTTGCACAGTGCAGTCATCCAGGCAGCATGTCCTTCTCAATGGAAGGATCTCTGGTTCCATGGAATCTTCCGCATTGGAATGCTGTGGAACAAAAAGGATTTAAACATTCAGCTTGCTAGCATTCAATGTACCTGCGGCTTGGGTCTTCATCCTGTGGCCCTCCAGCTGCTGTGAAACTACACATCTCAGCATGCCCTGCCACAGTTTTGCTATTAAGGTATGCTAAAACTGAGGCAGGGCATGCTGGGATGTGTAGTTCCACCGCAGCTGGAGGGTTGCAGGTTGAAGACCCATGTTCTAGCATGCCTGTTCTATGATGCATGTTCCGTGATGTCACACTCAGCTTGGAATGGGGTGTCTAGCATGCATTTGCTGACAGCCACTTGAGGGAGACACACATCAGGAGATGCAGCATATCGGAGGTCTTCGATGCCTTTCCAACAAATGCACACCACCTGCTGCTGATCTTGGCACAAAACAATGCCCACAATCGAAAGTCCAAAATGTCCAACTACAGGATTAATGTAAGTATTGAATTTAGGAATGACTTTAGAAGTAGGAAATTAAGTTAGTTCACAAGTACATTCGAATTCAGATCTAAAGTCTAGGTAGGCCTCACGTCCTGGCAGCCCTCAGCATTTAAAAATGCCTTGATTAGAGGTAGGGAATTAAATGTAGATAAGAAGTAGACACAAAATAAGACTCCACAGAGCAGTTTTCAGGTGTCTTTATCAATTGTTGCATTTAAAAAATCATGCAATTAGGGAACACAATGTTGCGACAATGTAACCCTATTTGCAAAATAGTACTAAATAAGTTTGTCGATGTAAGACATTTGCAAAGGCGCATCCAAAACACGCTGGAAAATGCAACTGAATCTGTTTTTGGAGGCTAGAATAGGAAATGTGCATCGGTCCTACAAGTACTGAAAGCTCTTCTCCCATCTCCCTTTTCTGAAAAGCCATTTAATATATGGTTCCCAGATAGGGGACATATCAGATATTGGCTTTCAAAAGCAGTAAATATCATACCACTTCTATTGCCATCAAAGATAAACATTGATTGTTTTCAGATATTGGATTGAAAAAGCAGTCTTTATTGACATAAAGAAGCAAAAAAACATACATAAACATTACACACATAAGTACCGTGTTACAGCACAGCCAAAACACAATACAAATGCTGACGGTATAGTACATTCAAGAACTACAGCACAGGCCAGCCTACACTATAAATCATGAACTGCACTATACATTTAAACTATACAATAATACAACAGTTAATAAAGCTATGGGTGTGGAGTGTAAAAAAATGAGGGAATCACAAGCCCGAAGCTTTGTTGAAAGACATACACATATAAGGGGAGGGTCAATAAATAGAAAGATATCCTTTACTATAGAATGTAGTCCAATCCGGTCTTTCACAACTGAAAAACGGATAGTGTACCCAAGCCTTCCATCCTGGAATATCTTCGGTCTTTCGCCAATGAAGAAAACAATCTCTCCAGCAGACTCTTCAACCATGATACAAGATCACAACCAAAAGGCCGAGAAGCGACTACACTTGATCTTAACCAAAACGGCTAAAACTTAGCTGTAGGCTGAAATGGCGTGGAGGAAAGTGCAGTGCACCAAAACATAAGCTGACACAATCATGGAGAATGCGCCAGCATATATTCTCTTCTATCTATATTTTGCAAACCTGCTCTTGTCCCCTCCAGCTGCTCCATGTAGATTTGACGTCTGGCAAGGTGCATAACCCACTGACAAGCATGCACACTCCTGCATGAGTTTTCTCTCTCACTAGCTGGATGATACACAATCATTTGCATGTGCTCCACCTCCGACACACCGCCCACCCAAACACCCAGTCACCAGAGCCACCCACAAGCCAACTGGCTCCGTGATTTAATTTGCACAGTGCAGTCATCCAGGCAGCATGTCCTTCTCAATGGAAGGATCTCTGGTTCCATGGAATCTTCCGCATTGGAATGCTGTGGAACAAAAAGGATTTAAACATTCAGCTTGCTAGCATTCAATGTACCTGCGGCTTGGGTCTTCATCCTGTGGCCCTTCAGCTGCTGTGAAACTACACATCTCAGCATGCCCTGCCACAGTTTTGCTATTAATGTATGCTAAAACTGAGGCAGGGCATGCTGGGATGTGTAGTTCAACCGCAGCTGGAGGGTTGCAGGTTGAAGACCCATGTTCTAGCATGCCTGTTCTATGATGCATGTTCCGTGATGTCACACTCAGCTTGGAATGGGGTGTCTAGCATGCATTTGCTGACAGCCACTTGAGGGAGACACACATCAGGAGATGCAGCATATCGGAGGTCTTCGATGCCTTTCCAACAAATGCACACCACCTGCTGCTGATCTGTTCACAAAACAATGCCCACAATCGAAAGTCCAAAATGTCCAACTACAGGATTAGTGTAAGTATTGAATTTAGGAATTAATTTAGAAGAAGGAAATTAAGTTAGTTCACAAGTACATTCAAATTCAGATCTAAAGTCTAGGTAGGCCTCACGTCCTGGCAGCCCTCAGCATTTAAAAATGCCTTGATTAGAGGTAGGGAATTAAATGTAGATAAGAAGTAGACACAAAATAAGACTCCACAGAGCAGTTTTCAGGTGTCTTTATCAATTGTTGCATTTAAAAAATCATGCAATTAGGGAACACAATGTTGCGACAATGTAACCCTATTTGCAAAATAGTACTAAATAAGTTTGTCGATGTAAGACATTTGCAAAGGCGCATCCAAAACACGCTGGAAAATGCAACTGAATCTGTTTTTGGAGGCTAGAATAGGAAATGTGCATCGGTCCTACAAGTACTGAAAGCTCTTCTCCCATCTCCCTTTTCTGAAAAGCCATTTAATATATGGTTCCCAGATAGGGGACATATCAGATATTGGCTTTCAAAAGCAGTAAATATCATACCACTTCTATTGCCATCAAAGATAAACATTGATTGTTTTCAGATATTGGATTGAAAAAGCAGTCTTTATTGACATAAAGAAGCAAAAAAACATACATAAACATAACACAAAAGTACCGTGTTGCAGCACAGCCAAAACACAATACAAATGCTGACGGTATAGTACATTCAAGAACTACAGCACAGGCCAGCCTACACTATAAATCATGAACTGCACTATACATTTAAACTATACAATAATACAACAGTTAATAAAGCTATGGGTGTGGAGTGTAAAAAAATGAGGGAATCACAAGCCCGAAGCTTTGTTGAAAGACATACACATATAAGGGGAGGGTCAATAAATAGAAAGATATCCTTTACTATAGAATGTAGTCCAATCCGGTCTTTCTGCTCTTCCACAACTGAAAAACAGATAGTGTTCCCAAGCCTTCCATCCTGGAATTTCTTCAGTCTTTCGCCAATGAAGAAAACAATGCCTCCAGCAGACTCTTCATCCATGATACAAGATCACAACCAAAAGGCCGAGAAGCGACTACACTTGATCTTAACCAAAATGGCTAAAACTTAGCTGTAGGCTGAAATGGGGTGGAGGAAAGTGCAGTGCACCAAAACATTAGCTGACACAATCATGGAGAATGCGCCAGCATATATGCTCTTCTATCTATATTTTGCAAACCTGCTCTTGTCCCCTCCAGCTGCTCCATGTAGATTTGACGTCTGGCAAGGTGCATAACCCACTGACAAGCAGGCACACTCCTGCATGAGTTTTCTCTCTTACTAGCTGGATGATACACAATCATTTGCATATGCTCCACCTCCGACACACCGTCCACCCAACCACCCAGTCACCAGAGCCACCCACAAGCCAACTGGCTCCGTGATTTAATTTGCACAGTGCAGTCATCCAGGCAGCATGTCCTTCTCAATGGAAGGATCTCTGGTTCCATGGAATCTTCCGCATTGGAATGCTGTGGAACAAAAAGGATTTAAACATTCAGCTTGCTAGCATTCAATGTACCTGCGGCTTGGGTCTTCATCCTGTGGCCCTCCAGCTGCTGTGAAACTACACATCTCAGCATGCCCTGCCACAGTTTTGCTATTAAGGTATGCTAAAACTGAGGCAGGGCATGCTGGGATGTGTAGTTCCACCGCAGCTGGAGGGTTGCAGGTTGAAGACCCATGTTCTAGCATGCCTGTTCTATGATGCATGTTCCGTGATGTCACACTCAGCTTGGAATGGGGTGTCTAGCATGCATTTGCTGACAGCCACTTGAGGGAGACACACATCAGGAGATGCAGCATATCGGAGGTCTTCGATGCCTTTCCAACAAATGCACACCACCTGCTGCTGATCTTGGCACAAAACAATGCCCACAATCGAAAGTCCAAAATGTCCAACTACAGGATTAATGTAAGTATTGAATTTAGGAATGACTTTAGAAGTAGGAAATTAAGTTAGTTCACAAGTACATTCGAATTCAGATCTAAAGTCTAGGTAGGCCTCACGTCCTGGCAGCCCTCAGCATTTAAAAATGCCTTGATTAGAGGTAGGGAATTAAATGTAGATAAGAAGTAGACACAAAATAAGACTCCACAGAGCAGTTTTCAGGTGTCTTTATCAATTGTTGCATTTAAAAAATCATGCAATTAGGGAACACAATGTTGCGACAATGTAACCCTATTTGCAAAATAGTACTAAATAAGTTTGTCGATGTAAGACATTTGCAAAGGCGCATCCAAAACACGCTGGAAAATGCAACTGAATCTGTTTTTGGAGGCTAGAATAGGAAATGTGCATCGGTCCTACAAGTACTGAAAGCTCTTCTCCCATCTCCCTTTTCTGAAAAGCCATTTAATATATGGTTCCCAGATAGGGGACATATCAGATATTGGCTTTCAAAAGCAGTAAATATCATACCACTTCTATTGCCATCAAAGATAAACATTGATTGTTTTCAGATATTGGATTGAAAAAGCAGTCTTTATTGACATAAAGAAGCAAAAAAACATACATAAACATTACACACATAAGTACCGTGTTACAGCACAGCCAAAACACAATACAAATGCTGACGGTATAGTACATTCAAGAACTACAGCACAGGCCAGCCTACACTATAAATCATGAACTGCACTATACATTTAAACTATACAATAATACAACAGTTAATAAAGCTATGGGTGTGGAGTGTAAAAAAATGAGGGAATCACAAGCCCGAAGCTTTGTTGAAAGACATACACATATAAGGGGAGGGTCAATAAATAGAAAGATATCCTTTACTATAGAATGTAGTCCAATCCGGTCTTTCTGCTCTTCCACAACTGAAAAACGGATAGTGTACCCAAGCCTTCCATCCTGGAATATCTTCGGTCTTTCGCCAATGAAGAAAACAATCCCTCCAGCAGACTCTTCAACCATGATACAAGATCACAACCAAAAGGCCGAGAAGCGACTACACTTGATCTTAACCAAAACGGCTAAAACTTAGCTGTAGGCTGAAATGGCGTGGAGGAAAGTGCAGTGCACCAAAACATAAGCTGACACAATCATGGAGAATGCGCCAGCATATATTCTCTTCTATCTATATTTTGCAAACCTGCTCTTGTCCCCTCCAGCTGCTCCATGTAGATTTGACGTCTGGCAAGGTGCATAACCCACTGACAAGCATGCACACTCCTGCATGAGTTTTCTCTCTCACTAGCTGGATGATACACAATCATTTGCATGTGCTCCACCTCCGACACACCGCCCACCCAAACACCCAGTCACCAGAGCCACCCACAAGCCAACTGGCTCCGTGATTTAATTTGCACAGTGCAGTCATCCAGGCAGCATGTCCTTCTCAATGGAAGGATCTCTGGTTCCATGGAATCTTCCGCATTGGAATGCTGTGGAACAAAAAGGATTTAAACATTCAGCTTGCTAGCATTCAATGTACCTGCGGCTTGGGTCTTCATCCTGTGGCCCTCCAGCTGCTGTGAAACTACACATCTCAGCATGCCCTGCCACAGTTTTGCTATTAATGTATGCTAAAACTGAGGCAGGGCATGCTGGGATGTGTAGTTCAACCGCAGCTGGAGGGTTGCAGGTTGAAAACCCATGTTCTAGCATGCCTGTTCTATGATGCATGTTCCGTGATGTCACACTCAGCTTGGAATGGGGTGTCTAGCATGCATTTGCTGACAGCCACTTGAGGGAGACACACATCAGGAGATGCAGCATATCGGAGGTCTTCGATGCCTTTCCAACAAATGCACACCACCTGCTGCTGATCTGTTCACAAAACAATGCCCACAATCGAAAGTCCAAAATGTCCAACTACAGGATTAGTGTAAGTATTGAATTTAGGAATTAATTTAGAAGAAGGAAATTAAGTTAGTTCACAAGTACATTCAAATTCAGATCTAAAGTCTAGGTAGGCCTCACGTCCTGGCAGCCCTCAGCATTTAAAAATGCCTTGATTAGAGGTAGGGAATTAAATGTAGATAAGAAGTAGACACAAAATAAGACTCCACAGAGCAGTTTTCAGGTGTCTTTATCAATTGTTGCATTTAAAAAATCATGCAATTAGGGAACACAATGTTGCGAAAATGTAACCCTATTTGCAAAATAGTACTAAATAAGTTTGTCGATGTAAGACATTTGCAAAGGCGCATCCAAAACACGCTGGAAAATGCAACTGAATCTGTTTTTGGAGGCTAGAATAGGAAATGTGCATCGGTCCTACAAGTACTGAAAGCTCTTCTCCCATCTCCCTTTTCTGAAAAGCCATTTAATATATGGTTCCCAGATAGGGGACATATCAGATATTGGCTTTCAAAAGCAGTAAATATCATACCACTTCTATTGCCATCAAAGATAAACATTGATTGTTTTCAGATATTGGATTGAAAAAGCAGTCTTTATTGACATAAAGAAGCAAAAAAACATACATAAACATAACACAAAAGTACCGTGTTGCAGCACAGCCAAAACACAATACAAATGCTGACGGTATAGTACATTCAAGAACTACAGCACAGGCCAGCCTACACTATAAATCATGAACTGCACTATACATTTAAACTATACAATAATACAACAGTTAATAAAGCTATGGGTGTGGAGTGTAAAAAAATGAGGGAATCACAAGCCCGAAGCTTTGTTGAAAGACATACACATATAAGGGGAGGGTCAATAAATAGAAAGATATCCTTTACTATAGAATGTAGTCCAATACGGTCTTTCTGCTCTTCCACAACTGAAAAACGGATAGTGTTCCCAAGCCTTCCATCCTGGAATATCTTCGGTCTTTCGCCAATGAAGAAAACAATCCCTCCAGAAGACATATCAACCATGATACAAGATCACAACCAAAACGCCGAGAAGCGACTACACTTGATCTTAACCAAAACGGCTAAAACTTAGCTGTAGGCTGAAATGGGGTGGAGGAAAGTGCAGTGCACCAAAACATTAGCTGACACAATCATGGAGAATGCGCCAGCATATATGCTCTTCTATCTATATTTTGCAAACCTGCTCTTGTCCCCTCCAGCTGCTCCATGTAGATTTGACGTCTGGCAAGGTGCATAACCCACTGACAAGCAGGCACACTCCTGCATGAGTTTTCTCTCTTACTAGCTGGATGATACACAATCATTTGCATATGCTCCACCTCCGACACACCGTCCACCCAACCACCCAGTCACCAGAGCCACCCACAAGCCAACTGGCTCCGTGATTTAATTTGCACAGTGCAGTCATCCAGGCAGCATGTCCTTCTCAATGGAAGGATCTCTGGTTCCATGGAATCTTCCGCATTGGAATGCTGTGGAACAAAAAGGATTTAAACATTCAGCTTGCTAGCATTCAATGTACCTGCGGCTTGGGTCTTCATCCTGTGGCCCTCCAGCTGCTGTGAAACTACACATCTCAGCATGCCCTGCCACAGTTTTGCTATTAAGGTATGCTAAAACTGAGGCAGGGCATGCTGGGATGTGTAGTTCCACCGCAGCTGGAGGGTTGCAGGTTGAAGACCCATGTTCTAGCATGCCTGTTCTATGATGCATGTTCCGTGATGTCACACTCAGCTTGGAATGGGGTGTCTAGCATGCATTTGCTGACAGCCACTTGAGGGAGACACACATCAGGAGATGCAGCATATCGGAGGTCTTCGATGCCTTTCCAACAAATGCACACCACCTGCTGCTGATCTTGGCACAAAACAATGCCCACAATCGAAAGTCCAAAATGTCCAACTACAGGATTAATGTAAGTATTGAATTTAGGAATGACTTTAGAAGTAGGAAATTAAGTTAGTTCACAAGTACATTCGAATTCAGATCTAAAGTCTAGGTAGGCCTCACGTCCTGGCAGCCCTCAGCATTTAAAAATGCCTTGATTAGAGGTAGGGAATTAAATGTAGATAAGAAGTAGACACAAAATAAGACTCCACAGAGCAGTTTTCAGGTGTCTTTATCAATTGTTGCATTTAAAAAATCATGCAATTAGGGAACACAATGTTGCGACAATGTAACCCTATTTGCAAAATAGTACTAAATAAGTTTGTCGATGTAAGACATTTGCAAAGGCGCATCCAAAACACGCTGGAAAATGCAACTGAATCTGTTTTTGGAGGCTAGAATAGGAAATGTGCATCGGTCCTACAAGTACTGAAAGCTCTTCTCCCATCTCCCTTTTCTGAAAAGCCATTTAATATATGGTTCCCAGATAGGGGACATATCAGATATTGGCTTTCAAAAGCAGTAAATATCATACCACTTCTATTGCCATCAAAGATAAACATTGATTGTTTTCAGATATTGGATTGAAAAAGCAGTCTTTATTGACATAAAGAAGCAAAAAAACATACATAAACATTACACACATAAGTACCGTGTTACAGCACAGCCAAAACACAATACAAATGCTGACGGTATAGTACATTCAAGAACTACAGCACAGGCCAGCCTACACTATAAATCATGAACTGCACTATACATTTAAACTATACAATAATACAACAGTTAATAAAGCTATGGGTGTGGAGTGTAAAAAAATGAGGGAATCACAAGCCCGAAGCTTTGTTGAAAGACATACACATATAAGGGGAGGGTCAATAAATAGAAAGATATCCTTTACTATAGAATGTAGTCCAATCCGGTCTTTCTGCTCTTCCACAACTGAAAAACGGATAGTGTACCCAAGCCTTCCATCCTGGAATATCTTCGGTCTTTCGCCAATGAAGAAAACAATCCCTCCAGCAGACTCTTCAACCATGATACAAGATCACAACCAAAAGGCCGAGAAGCGACTACACTTGATCTTAACCAAAACGGCTAAAACTTAGCTGTAGGCTGAAATGGCGTGGAGGAAAGTGCAGTGCACCAAAACATAAGCTGACACAATCATGGAGAATGCGCCAGCATATATTCTCTTCTATCTATATTTTGCAAACCTGCTCTTGTCCCCTCCAGCTGCTCCATGTAGATTTGACGTCTGGCAAGGTGCATAACCCACTGACAAGCATGCACACTCCTGCATGAGTTTTCTCTCTCACTAGCTGGATGATACACAATCATTTGCATGTGCTCCACCTCCGACACACCGCCCACCCAAACACCCAGTCACCAGAGCCACCCACAAGCCAACTGGCTCCGTGATTTAATTTGCACAGTGCAGTCATCCAGGCAGCATGTCCTTCTCAATGGAAGGATCTCTGGTTCCATGGAATCTTCCGCATTGGAATGCTGTGGAACAAAAAGGATTTAAACATTCAGCTTGCTAGCATTCAATGTACCTGCGGCTTGGGTCTTCATCCTGTGGCCCTCCAGCTGCTGTGAAACTACACATCTCAGCATGCCCTGCCACAGTTTTGCTATTAATGTATGCTAAAACTGAGGCAGGGCATGCTGGGATGTGTAGTTCAACCGCAGCTGGAGGGTTGCAGGTTGAAAACCCATGTTCTAGCATGCCTGTTCTATGATGCATGTTCCGTGATGTCACACTCAGCTTGGAATGGGGTGTCTAGCATGCATTTGCTGACAGCCACTTGAGGGAGACACACATCAGGAGATGCAGCATATCGGAGGTCTTCGATGCCTTTCCAACAAATGCACACCACCTGCTGCTGATCTGTTCACAAAACAATGCCCACAATCGAAAGTCCAAAATGTCCAACTACAGGATTAGTGTAAGTATTGAATTTAGGAATTAATTTAGAAGAAGGAAATTAAGTTAGTTCACAAGTACATTCAAATTCAGATCTAAAGTCTAGGTAGGCCTCACGTCCTGGCAGCCCTCAGCATTTAAAAATGCCTTGATTAGAGGTAGGGAATTAAATGTAGATAAGAAGTAGACACAAAATAAGACTCCACAGAGCAGTTTTCAGGTGTCTTTATCAATTGTTGCATTTAAAAAATCATGCAATTAGGGAACACAATGTTGCGAAAATGTAACCCTATTTGCAAAATAGTACTAAATAAGTTTGTCGATGTAAGACATTTGCAAAGGCGCATCCAAAACACGCTGGAAAATGCAACTGAATCTGTTTTTGGAGGCTAGAATAGGAAATGTGCATCGGTCCTACAAGTACTGAAAGCTCTTCTCCCATCTCCCTTTTCTGAAAAGCCATTTAATATATGGTTCCCAGATAGGGGACATATCAGATATTGGCTTTCAAAAGCAGTAAATATCATACCACTTCTATTGCCATCAAAGATAAACATTGATTGTTTTCAGATATTGGATTGAAAAAGCAGTCTTTATTGACATAAAGAAGCAAAAAAACATACATAAACATAACACAAAAGTACCGTGTTGCAGCACAGCCAAAACACAATACAAATGCTGACGGTATAGTACATTCAAGAACTACAGCACAGGCCAGCCTACACTATAAATCATGAACTGCACTATACATTTAAACTATACAATAATACAACAGTTAATAAAGCTATGGGTGTGGAGTGTAAAAAAATGAGGGAATCACAAGCCCGAAGCTTTGTTGAAAGACATACACATATAAGGGGAGGGTCAATAAATAGAAAGATATCCTTTACTATAGAATGTAGTCCAATACGGTCTTTCTGCTCTTCCACAACTGAAAAACGGATAGTGTTCCCAAGCCTTCCATCCTGGAATATCTTCGGTCTTTCGCCAATGAAGAAAACAATCCCTCCAGAAGACATATCAACCATGATACAAGATCACAACCAAAACGCCGAGAAGCGACTACACTTGATCTTAACCAAAACGGCTAAAACTTAGCTGTAGGCTGAAATGGGGTGGAGGAAAGTGCAGTGCACCAAAACATTAGCTGACACAATCATGGAGAATGCGCCAGCATATATGCTCTTCTATCTATATTTTGCAAACCTGCTCTTGTCCCCTCCAGCTGCTCCATGTAGATTTGACGTCTGGCAAGGTGCATAACCCACTGACAAGCAGGCACACTCCTGCATGAGTTTTCTCTCTTACTAGCTGGATGATACACAATCATTTGCATATGCTCCACCTCCGACACACCGTCCACCCAACCACCCAGTCACCAGAGCCACCCACAAGCCAACTGGCTCCGTGATTTAATTTGCACAGTGCAGTCATCCAGGCAGCATGTCCTTCTCAATGGAAGGATCTCTGGTTCCATGGAATCTTCCGCATTGGAATGCTGTGGAACAAAAAGGATTTAAACATTCAGCTTGCTAGCATTCAATGTACCTGCGGCTTGGGTCTTCATCCTGTGGCCCTCCAGCTGCTGTGAAACTACACATCTCAGCATGCCCTGCCACAGTTTTGCTATTAAGGTATGCTAAAACTGAGGCAGGGCATGCTGGGATGTGTAGTTCCACCGCAGCTGGAGGGTTGCAGGTTGAAGACCCATGTTCTAGCATGCCTGTTCTATGATGCATGTTCCGTGATGTCACACTCAGCTTGGAATGGGGTGTCTAGCATGCATTTGCTGACAGCCACTTGAGGGAGACACACATCAGGAGATGCAGCATATCGGAGGTCTTCGATGCCTTTCCAACAAATGCACACCACCTGCTGCTGATCTTGGCACAAAACAATGCCCACAATCGAAAGTCCAAAATGTCCAACTACAGGATTAATGTAAGTATTGAATTTAGGAATGACTTTAGAAGTAGGAAATTAAGTTAGTTCACAAGTACATTCGAATTCAGATCTAAAGTCTAGGTAGGCCTCACGTCCTGGCAGCCCTCAGCATTTAAAAATGCCTTGATTAGAGGTAGGGAATTAAATGTAGATAAGAAGTAGACACAAAATAAGACTCCACAGAGCAGTTTTCAGGTGTCTTTATCAATTGTTGCATTTAAAAAATCATGCAATTAGGGAACACAATGTTGCGACAATGTAACCCTATTTGCAAAATAGTACTAAATAAGTTTGTCGATGTAAGACATTTGCAAAGGCGCATCCAAAACACGCTGGAAAATGCAACTGAATCTGTTTTTGGAGGCTAGAATAGGAAATGTGCATCGGTCCTACAAGTACTGAAAGCTCTTCTCCCATCTCCCTTTTCTGAAAAGCCATTTAATATATGGTTCCCAGATAGGGGACATATCAGATATTGGCTTTCAAAAGCAGTAAATATCATACCACTTCTATTGCCATCAAAGATAAACATTGATTGTTTTCAGATATTGGATTGAAAAAGCAGTCTTTATTGACATAAAGAAGCAAAAAAACATACATAAACATTACACACATAAGTACCGTGTTACAGCACAGCCAAAACACAATACAAATGCTGACGGTATAGTACATTCAAGAACTACAGCACAGGCCAGCCTACACTATAAATCATGAACTGCACTATACATTTAAACTATACAATAATACAACAGTTAATAAAGCTATGGGTGTGGAGTGTAAAAAAATAAGGGAATCACAAGCCCGAAGCTTTGTTGAAAGACATACACATATAAGGGGAGGGTCAATAAATAGAAAGATATCCTTTACTATAGAATGTAGTCCAATCCGGTCTTTCTGCTCTTCCACAACTGAAAAACGGATAGTGTACCCAAGCCTTCCATCCTGGAATATCTTCGGTCTTTCGCCAATGAAGAAAACAATCCCTCCAGCAGACTCTTCAACCATGATACAAGATCACAACCAAAAGGCCGAGAAGCGACTACACTTGATCTTAACCAAAACGGCTAAAACTTAGCTGTAGGCTGAAATGGCGTGGAGGAAAGTGCAGTGCACCAAAACATAAGCTGACACAATCATGGAGAATGCGCCAGCATATATTCTCTTCTATCTATATTTTGCAAACCTGCTCTTGTCCCCTCCAGCTGCTCCATGTAGATTTGACGTCTGGCAAGGTGCATAACCCACTGACAAGCATGCACACTCCTGCATGAGTTTTCTCTCTCACTAGCTGGATGATACACAATCATTTGCATGTGCTCCACCTCCGACACACCGCCCACCCAAACACCCAGTCACCAGAGCCACCCACAAGCCAACTGGCTCCGTGATTTAATTTGCACAGTGCAGTCATCCAGGCAACATGTCCTTCTCAATGGAAGGATCTCTGGTTCCATGGAATCTTCCGCATTGGAATGCTGTGGAACAAAAAGGATTTAAACATTCAGCTTGCTAGCATTCAATGTACCTGCGGCTTGGGTCTTCATCCTGTGGCCCTTCAGCTGCTGTGAAACTACACATCTCAGCATGCCCTGCCACAGTTTTGCTATTAATGTATGCTAAAACTGAGGCAGGGCATGCTGGGATGTGTAGTTCAACCGCAGCTGGAGGGTTGCAGGTTGAAGACCCATGTTCTAGCATGCCTGTTCTATGATGCATGTTCCGTGATGTCACACTCAGCTTGGAATGGGGTGTCTAGCATGCATTTGCTGACAGCCACTTGAGGGAGACACACATCAGGAGATGCAGCATATCGGAGGTCTTCGATGCCTTTCCAACAAATGCACACCACCTGCTGCTGATCTGTTCACAAAACAATGCCCACAATCGAAAGTCCAAAATGTCCAACTACAGGATTAGTGTAAGTATTGAATTTAGGAATTAATTTAGAAGAAGGAAATTAAGTTAGTTCACAAGTACATTCAAATTCAGATCTAAAGTCTAGGTAGGCCTCACGTCCTGGCAGCCCTCAGCATTTAAAAATGCCTTGATTAGAGGTAGGGAATTAAATGTAGATAAGAAGTAGACACAAAATAAGACTCCACAGAGCAGTTTTCAGGTGTCTTTATCAATTGTTGCATTTAAAAAATCATGCAATTAGGGAACACAATGTTGCGACAATGTAACCCTATTTGCAAAATAGTACTAAATAAGTTTGTCGATGTAAGACATTTGCAAAGGCGCATCCAAAACACGCTGGAAAATGCAACTGAATCTGTTTTTGGAGGCTAGAATAGGAAATGTGCATCGGTCCTACAAGTACTGAAAGCTCTTCTCCCATCTCCCTTTTCTGAAAAGCCATTTAATATATGGTTCCCAGATAGGGGACATATCAGATATTGGCTTTCAAAAGCAGTAAATATCATACCACTTCTATTGCCATCAAAGATAAACATTGATTGTTTTCAGATATTGGATTGAAAAAGCAGTCTTTATTGACATAAAGAAGCAAAAAAACATACATAAACATAACACAAAAGTACCGTGTTGCAGCACAGCCAAAACACAATACAAATGCTGACGGTATAGTACATTCAAGAACTACAGCACAGGCCAGCCTACACTATAAATCATGAACTGCACTATACATTTAAACTATACAATAATACAACAGTTAATAAAGCTATGGGTGTGGAGTGTAAAAAAATGAGGGAATCACAAGCCCGAAGCTTTGTTGAAAGACATACACATATAAGGGGAGGGTCAATAAATAGAAAGATATCCTTTACTATAGAATGTAGTCCAATCCGGTCTTTCTGCTCTTCCACAACTGAAAAACAGATAGTGTTCCCAAGCCTTCCATCCTGGAATTTCTTCAGTCTTTCGCCAATGAAGAAAACAATGCCTCCAGCAGACTCTTCATCCATGATACAAGATCACAACCAAAAGGCCGAGAAGCGTCTTTATTGGTATAAAGTTGCAAAAAACAGACGGTAACATTGACAAACATAAGTGCCGTGTCGCAGCACAGGCCAAAACACAGCACAGATGCAGACTGTATAGTGCAGTCGAAGAACTACGGCGCGGGCCTGTAGCCTACACTGTAGTTCTCAGGCTGCACTATGCAATTAAACGATACAATAACACAACAGTAAATAAGGCTATGGGTGTGGAGGGTAGGGGGGTGAGGGAGGGTGAATCACAAGCCCGAAGCTTTATTGAAAGACAGACACATATAAGGGGAAGGGCAATAAATAGAAGACATCAATAAAACAACAGACATTGTGAGTGAGGGGGCAGGGGCCACGGTCCCAAAGTCTCATTTTCGGTTCGGACAAGGGGAGAGGGGCAGAAAAAGGGGGGGCTTTAGTCCTCTTCTTCCTCAGGGCTGTCCATGGTGGAATAGTCTCTGAGCAGGCTGTGGACCAGCCTGCAACAGTCCTGGATGGACATCCTCTCCCTCCTCAGAATGAGGCGGTTCCTGGCAAGCCACGAAGCGTCCTTAACACAGTTCATAAGGCGCCAGGCTTCCTGGATCGCCCCAACGGTGTGGGTGCCAGGGAATAGTCCGTAGAGTACCGAATGGTACGTGAGACAGTTCCTTGGCACAGAGTTTTTCAGTTCGTTTTCCAGGGCGTCCAACAACAACTGGGCCCAGGCACAGTCCCAAAACAGGTGCATAGATGTTTCCTCATTTATGATGCACCTGGGGCAATGTCTGTACCTGCACAAGTTCCGGGAGTGCATGAATGACCGGAGGGGCAAGCCCCCTTGGATGGCCATCCACGACAGGTCTTTGTGTCTGTTTGTGAGCCTTTTGGAGGCCACATTCTCCCAGACCTGTTTGGCAGTCGCTGAAGGGAGCCCCGGAATCGGCTCCAAATCGTCTTTAGCTCTGATGAGCTTGTAGATGGTCTTCGATTTCCATAAGTCAGGTTTAACTCCCTCCAGTTGGTGTTCCCTCACGAACTTGGACACGTCCAGGTAGAACCACGGAGTGTTCCAGTTGTAAGGGATGGAGCTGTCCCATTTGTCCCAGCCGAGGTTCCTCCAAAGAGGCAGGAGGAAGAAACGGGACATGGAGTTTCCTGCAGAATCGTTCACGTTCTCGTACATTGTCCTGCGGATGCAGTTACACACGAAGAAGGCTCGAAGCATGGTGGGGATATCGGGAATACCCTTTCCACCCTTGAGGGGCTCCTTGTACATAACTGACCGCTTTACTCTGTCCATTTTGGAGCCCCAGATGAAGTGAAACACTGCCCTCGTGATGGCCCTGCAGACGGTTGCCAGGGGTGGCCAGGCCTGCGCGGTGTACTGCAGAACGGGAAGAATCTCGTTGCGCAGCACAAGTGATTTCCCCTCGATGGTAAGATCTCTGAGGCTCCACAGTCCAATCTTTTGGCGAACAGTCGCCAGTCTCTCGTCCCAACATCTCAGGGCTGCACCCTCGCCGCCGAACCAGACTCCCAGGATCTTGATGAAGTCGGGCTTGATGGCAAAAGGAAATGGTGCAGAGGATGACAGGTGCCACTTTCCGAAGAGCATAGCCTCTGACTTCCCGCAGTTGACTTTAGCCCCTGAGGCTCGGCCGAAGTTCTCGCAGGTCTGGACGAGTGCTGTCACCGAACGATGATCCGCGCAGAAGACAGTGACGTCATCCATGTACAGCGAACACTTGGCCTCTCGTCGGTCACGACCCGGTGCGGCGATCCCTCTGATCTCTGGATTCCGTCTGATGCATACAGCCATGAGCTCTATAACACAGACAAAAAGAAGAGGTGAAAGAGGGCAGCCTTGTCTGACCCCGGACAAGATGGAAAAGGGGTCAGTCTTCCAGCCGTTCACCAGCACCGAGCTGTGGATATCAAGGTACATCAGGTTAACATACGTACAAAACATTTTACCGGGGCCAAATTTATGCAGGACCCTGCCCATCAGCTCATGTGAGACACGATCAAAGGCCTTCTCCTGGTCAAGACTGACCAGGGCCGCGTGAACGTTCCGATCCTTGATGTAATGGACCGTGTCTCTGAGGAGGGCGAGGCTGTCTGCAATCCTGCGACCAGGGATGGCGCAGGTCTGGTCCGGGTGAATGATCTGTCCGATGACAGCCTTCAGCCTGTTGGCGAGCACCTTGGCGAGGATCTTGTAGTCCACGTTTAAGAGAGAGATGGGCCTCCAATTTTTCAGCTCACATCTCTCCCCCTTACGCTTATACAAGATCGTGATCATTCCCTCCCTCAGCGATGGGGGCATTTTGCCCTCCACCACCATCTCCCCGTACAGCTCGAGCAGGTCCGGTCCAATGAGGTCCCACAGCGCTACATAGAGCTCTGCTGGGAGACCATCACTGCCCGGGGTCCTGCCCTGCCTAAAGGATCTGGCGGCAGAGTGCAACTCCTCCAACGCCAAGGGAGCATCCAGGGCGGCTTTGCCTGCAGGATCAATAGAATTAGTGATACCTGACAGGAACTTATCGGCCTCCTCGCTGTCTGTAGTCTTTGGGGAGTAGAGGTCGCTGTAATAGTCGCGGACGACTTTCATCACGCCCTCCTTCCCCTGTCTGGGGATGCCGGTCTCATCTCGCAGCTCAGTCAGGGGCGTGTGGCCAGAGTGGAGTTTCCTGAAAAAGAAAGAGTTACATTTCTCGTCCTTCTCGAGGTTCTCCACTTTGGAACGGAAGACGATACGTCTGGATTCCTCCTCAAAGTGCCTTTTCAGGCCCCCTTTGGTCTCATCCAGCTCGTCTCTCACGTCCCAGCCGCACCGTTGGAGGTCCAGCAGGGACTGCAGATGTCTTTGCAGCCTCTTGAAGTTCCTCTTTCGGTCGCACGCCTGTTGTCTCCCTTTAACCTGAAAGAAACTGCGAATGTTAGCCTTAGCATATTCCCACCAGTCGCTCATGCATTCAAAATAACATTTGTCATTTTTCCATGTGATGTAGGCATCCTTCAGCTCCGCCAGCACATCCTCTCTTTCCAGCAGGGCACAATTCAACTTCCAGGATCCTGGGCCAGGTGCGAAACCGCTACCCAGGACTCCTTGGAAGAGAATGGCCCTGTGGTCTGAGAAGAAGCAGGGGACCATGGAATGCCTGGTCTGCTTCACTGTTCTAGAGGTAAACACAAAGTCAATGCGGGAACGCACAGAGCCATCGGGGCGGCTCCATGTATAATTCACGGAGCCGGACCCCATGGAGCCCATAGCGTCCCGCAGTGATGCTTCGGTCACCATTTCTATGAGCAGTTTAGACGTCACATCAAGCTTGGTAGAGTTGCTGGTGCTGCGTCCATCCTCTTCCATGGTGCAGTTGAAGTCTCCTGCCATCACTACCGCCCTAGTGGTTGCGAGCTGCGGTCGCAGGGTCTGGAAAAGCTCCAAACGCTCATTCTTGAAAGGGGGGGCGTACACGCAGATAAGCCTAATAGGCTCACCTGCCCAGGAGCCGTCTACGATAAGCAATCTGCCGCAGACGAGCTCCTGAACAGAATCTAGCGTGAAGAGGCTTCCCCTAATGAGAATGGCGACCCCTGCAGACTTACACTCACCCCCACCGGACCAATAGGAGGCGCCGTGAGACCACTGCCTGCCCAGATGTTTGTAGGACTTGGAGAAAGGAAGAGAGCATTCCTGCAACATATACACATCACATTTCTGGCTATCTAGGAAAGTAAACACAGACTGTCTTCTAAGCTTATCCTTAATACTCCTCACATTAATGGTGAAAATTGAAAATGACGCCATTAGTTGGGGAAAAAAGAGAGGTTAGGCAACAGTTCTACATTTACGTTAACACTCCGTCGGGCGGGGCTTCCTCGGCATCGGATGCCAGGGTCCCCTGCTCGGGTAGCGGTGAGTTGTCTCCCAGTATCTGGTCGAGTAAGGCGACGTTGGCCTCCAGCTCCTCCTCCTCCTCCATGGTAGCGCCTCTATTTCTTCTTCCAGTGGGGTCAGCTCGACCGCCAGTTTCTTAGAGGATTCGGAGTCCGCAGACGGGCTGTCGAGCTCCTTCCTCTTGCAGTTCCGTGTCTTCTCAGCACCTGCAGTTGGAGTAAGAGGGGGGGGGAGGGAGGGGAAATCTTCCTGTTAGGAAAGGTCAGGGGGGGCAGGGGTGGCTGGGTTGGGAGAGACAATGGGCTGGGTAGGAGAGTCGGAGGAGGGGTCAGGGAGGGTTGCGACAGTGGTAGGGATGGGAGTCACTGTCGCAGGGGGTGGGCTGGTGGAGATGGGGAGGGAGGTGGTGAGGGAGGATGGGAGAGGGGTGGGGTTAGGTTTCTTACCCTCCTGCGGTTTCTTTTCCTTCTGCGTAGCAGAGGGCAGCAGCTTGAGGGCAGGGTTGGCACGTCCGGTCACCACGGCTGAGTAGGTTCTCGACCTACTCGGGCAGTCCCTGTAGACGTGGTCCACTTTGCCGCACAGGTTGCAGGTTTTCCTCGTGGGGCAGTCTTTTGTCTCATGGCTGGCCATGTGGCAATTCTTGCATGCCGGGACCTTGCAGTCCTTCATCACGTGGCCCGTTCCGCCGCACTTCCTGCAGTTGCGTGGCTGGTCGGCGTAGTGGAGAAGTCCTTGGGATCCCCCCAGGGAGAAGCACTGGGGGAGGTGCTTGACTCCTTCTGGGCACGAGGTGTCCTTCTGCAGGACGACGATCACCGCCCACTTTCCAGTCCAGAAGCTGTTCCCATCCAGAACCCTTGTGGGGTCCTTCTTGATGGTACAGAACCGGCTGAGGAAGGTGACGATGTCCTTGATGGGCGTGTGTGGGTTCCTCATTGAAACCGTCACCCGCCTTTCCTCTCTTTGAATAGGGCAATTGCCCACAAAGCGGGAGAAAGGGGATTCGGGTCTCGCCGATTTCACTGCCTCCCAGTACCTCTTGCAGATGGCAAGGGAGGCGAAGGTGACGTAGAAGATCCCCTTCAGGTAATTCTGGATGCTGAGGGTTTCAGCGGTCGAGAACCCCTGGTCCAGGATCATCTTCTTCCCAAAGGTCTCCACCGTCATGTCCGGCATCCGTCCGTCCACCTCCTTCAGCTTCATCACTACGGTATGCCTCATCCAGGGCTCCAGGGTCGGTTTGTCCTTGGTGCTCACCTGGGTGGGTGCCGCTGGCGGCGTTGCTGCAGGGGTTGTGGCGCTGGGTGCGGCCGATCCGGTGGGGGCTTTGGCGTTTTTTTTCGCCGTCTTGGCCTGGCTCTTCTTGGCGAGGGTGGCCGGAGTGGAGGCAGAGGCTGGAGCAGCTGGGGCTGGAGCAGCGGGGGCTGGAACAGCGGCGGCTGGGGCAGCGGTGGCCATACTCACGGATCCTTTTGGCGTAGAAGGCGGGGCGGAGGATCAGCGCTGTCGTCGGGAGGAGGAGAGGCGGTCGGTCGCTTCAGAGGGCAGAGCCAGCAAGTCTAGCCCTCCAGTGTAGGTAGGGGGCGCTGCAGAGCTTCTCCGGCGAAGTCCCTTTTCTCCACGCAGTCTTGCTGGCGGAGGGGGGTATCTTCTCCAGAGGGCAGAGCAAACAAATCTAACCCTCTGCTGTAGCTGGGGAGCGATGCAAATCTTCACCCTCTTCAAGCGATCTTCTCCTTCTCCTCGCAGTCTCGGCTTCGATTTTTCTGGCTTCTCGGCCCGGGTGCAGCTTAGCCCTGAGAAGGACAATTGTCGGTCCAAGAAACAAGGTAGCACCGTCAGTCAGCGTGAACTGATAAGAACAGATACTACACTTGATCTTAGCCAAAAGGCTGAGAAGCGACTACACTTGATCTTAACCAAAACGGCTAAAAATTAGCTGTAGGCTGAAATGGGGTGGAGGAAAGTGCAGTGCACCAAAACATTAGCTGACACAATCATGGAGAATGCGCCAGCATATATGCTCTTCTATCTATATTTTGCAAACCTGCTCTTGTCCCCTCCAGCTGCTCCATGTAGATTTGACGTCTGGCAAGGTGCATAACCCACTGACAAGCAGGCACACTCCTGCATGAGTTTTCTCTCTTACTAGCTGGATGATACACAATCATTTGCATATGCTCCACCTCCGACACACCGTCCACCCAACCACCCAGTCACCAGAGCCACCCACAAGCCAACTGGCTCCGTGATTTAATTTGCACAGTGCAGTCATCCAGGCAGCATGTCCTTCTCAATGGAAGGATCTCTGGTTCCATGGAATCTTCCGCATTGGAATGCTGTGGAACAAAAAGGATTTAAACATTCAGCTTGCTAGCATTCAATGTACCTGCGGCTTGGGTCTTCATCCTGTGGCCCTCCAGCTGCTGTGAAACTACACATCTCAGCATGCCCTGCCACAGTTTTGCTATTAAGGTATGCTAAAACTGAGGCAGGGCATGCTGGGATGTGTAGTTCCACCGCAGCTGGAGGGTTGCAGGTTGAAGACCCATGTTCTAGCATGCCTGTTCTATGATGCATGTTCCGTGATGTCACACTCAGCTTGGAATGGGGTGTCTAGCATGCATTTGCTGACAGCCACTTGAGGGAGACACACATCAGGAGATGCAGCATATCGGAGGTCTTCGATGCCTTTCCAACAAATGCACACCACCTGCTGCTGATCTTGGCACAAAACAATGCCCACAATCGAAAGTCCAAAATGTCCAACTACAGGATTAATGTAAGTATTGAATTTAGGAATGACTTTAGAAGTAGGAAATTAAGTTAGTTCACAAGTACATTCGAATTCAGATCTAAAGTCTAGGTAGGCCTCACGTCCTGGCAGCCCTCAGCATTTAAAAATGCCTTGATTAGAGGTAGGGAATTAAATGTAGATAAGAAGTAGACACAAAATAAGACTCCACAGAGCAGTTTTCAGGTGTCTTTATCAATTGTTGCATTTAAAAAATAATGCAATTAGGGAACACAATGTTGCGACAATGTAACCCTATTTGCAAAATAGTACTAAATAAGTTTGTCGATGTAAGACATTTGCAAAGGCGCATCCAAAACACGCTGGAAAATGCAACTGAATCTGTTTTTGGAGGCTAGAATAGGAAATGTGCATCGGTCCTACAAGTACTGAAAGCTCTTCTCCCATCTCCCTTTTCTGAAAAGCCATTTAATATATGGTTCCCAGATAGGGGACATATCAGATATTGGCTTTCAAAAGCAGTAAATATCATACCACTTCTATTGCCATCAAAGATAAACATTGATTGTTTTCAGATATTGGATTGAAAAAGCAGTCTTTATTGACATAAAGAAGCAAAAAAACATACATAAACATTACACACATAAGTACCGTGTTACAGCACAGCCAAAACACAATACAAATGCTGACGGTATAGTACATTCAAGAACTACAGCACAGGCCAGCCTACACTATAAATCATGAACTGCACTATACATTTAAACTATACAATAATACAACAGTTAATAAAGCTATGGGTGTGGAGTGTAAAAAAATGAGGGAATCACAAGCCCGAAGCTTTGTTGAAAGACATACACATATAAGGGGAGGGTCAATAAATAGAAAGATATCCTTTACTATAGAATGTAGTCCAATCCGGTCTTTCTGCTCTTCCACAACTGAAAAACGGATAGTGTACCCAAGCCTTCCATCCTGGAATATCTTCGGTCTTTCGCCAATGAAGAAAACAATCCCTCCAGCAGACTCTTCAACCATGATACAAGATCACAACCAAAAGGCCGAGAAGCGACTACACTTGATCTTAACCAAAACGGCTAAAACTTAGCTGTAGGCTGAAATGGCGTGGAGGAAAGTGCAGTGCACCAAAACATAAGCTGACACAATCATGGAGAATGCGCCAGCATATATTCTCTTCTATCTATATTTTGCAAACCTGCTCTTGTCCCCTCCAGCTGCTCCATGTAGATTTGACGTCTGGCAAGGTGCATTACCCACTGACAAGCATGCACACTCCTGCATGAGTTTTCTCTCTCACTAGCTGGATGATACACAATCATTTGCATGTGCTCCACCTCCGACACACCGCCCACCCAAACACCCAGTCACCAGAGCCACCCACAAGCCAACTGGCTCCGTGATTTAATTTGCACAGTGCAGTCATCCAGGCAGCATGTCCTTCTCAATGGAAGGATCTCTGGTTCCATGGAATCTTCCGCATTGGAATGCTGTGGAACAAAAAGGATTTAAACATTCAGCTTGCTAGCATTCAATGTACCTGCGGCTTGGGTCTTCATCCTGTGGCCCTTCAGCTGCTGTGAAACTACACATCTCAGCATGCCCTGCCACAGTTTTGCTATTAATGTATGCTAAAACTGAGGCAGGGCATGCTGGGATGTGTAGTTCAACCGCAGCTGGAGGGTTGCAGGTTGAAGACCCATGTTCTAGCATGCCTGTTCTATGATGCATGTTCCGTGATGTCACACTCAGCTTGGAATGGGGTGTCTAGCATGCATTTGCTGACAGCCACTTGAGGGAGACACACATCAGGAGATGCAGCATTCGGAGGTCTTCGATGCCTTTCCAACAAATGCACACCACCTGCTGCTGATCTGTTCACAAAACAATGCCCACAATCGAAAGTCCAAAATGTCCAACTACAGGATTAGTGTAAGTATTGAATTTAGGAATTAATTTAGAAGAAGGAAATTAAGTTAGTTCACAAGTACATTCAAATTCAGATCTAAAGTCTAGGTAGGCCTCACGTCCTGGCAGCCCTCAGCATTTAAAAATGCCTTGATTAGAGGTAGGGAATTAAATGTAGATAAGAAGTAGACACAAAATAAGACTCCACAGAGCAGTTTTCAGGTGTCTTTATCAATTGTTGCATTTAAAAAATCATGCAATTAGGGAACTCAATGTTGCGACAATGTAACCCTATTTGCAAAATAGTACTAAATAAGTTTGTCGATGTAAGACATTTGCAAAGGCGCATCCAAAACACGCTGGAAAATGCAACTGAATCTGTTTTTGGAGGCTAGAATAGGAAATGTGCATCGGTCCTACAAGTACTGAAAGCTCTTCTCCCATCTCCCTTTTCTGAAAAGCCATTTAATATATGGTTCCCAGATAGGGGACATATCAGATATTGGCTTTCAAAAGCAGTAAATATCATACCACTTCTATTGCCATCAAAGATAAACATTGATTGTTTTCAGATATTGGATTGAAAAAGCAGTCTTTATTGACATAAAGAAGCAAAAAAACATACATAAACTTAACACAAAAGTACCGTGTTGCAGCACAGCCAAAACACAATACAAATGCTGACGGTATAGTACATTCAAGAACTACAGCACAGGCCAGCCTACACTATAAATCATGAACTGCACTATACATTTAAACTATACAATAATACAACAGTTAATAAAGCTATGGGTGTGGAGTGTAAAAAAATGAGGGAATCACAAGCCCGAAGCTTTGTTGAAAGACATACACATATAAGGGGAGGGTCAATAAATAGAAAGATATCCTTTACTATAGAATGTAGTCCAATCCGGTCTTTCTGCTCTTCCACAACTGAAAAACAGATAGTGTTCCCAAGCCTTCCATCCTGGAATTTCTTCAGTCTTTCGCCAATGAAGAAAACAATGCCTCCAGCAGACTCTTCATCCATGATACAAGATCACAACCGAAAGGCCGAGAAGCGACTACACTTGATCTTAACCAAAACGGCTAAAACTTAGCTGTAGGCTGAAATGGGGTGGAGGAAAGTGCAGTGCACCAAAACATTAGCTGACACAATCATGGAGAATGCGCCAGCATATATGCTCTTCTATCTATATTTTGCAAACCTGCTCTTGTCCCCTCCAGCTGCTCCATGTAGATTTGACGTCTGGCAAGGTGCATAACCCACTGACAAGCAGGCACACTCCTGCATGAGTTTTCTCTCTTACTAGCTGGATGATACACAATCATTTGCATATGCTCCACCTCCGACACACCGTCCACCCAACCACCCAGTCACCAGAGCCACCCACAAGCCAACTGGCTCCGTGATTTAATTTGCACAGTGCAGTCATCCAGGCAGCATGTCCTTCTCAATGGAAGGATCTCTGGTTCCATGGAATCTTCCGCATTGGAATGCTGTGGAACAAAAAGGATTTAAACATTCAGCTTGCTAGCATTCAATGTACCTGCGGCTTGGGTCTTCATCCTGTGGCCCTCCAGCTGCTGTGAAACTACACATCTCAGCATGCCCTGCCACAGTTTTGCTATTAAGGTATGCTAAAACTGAGGCAGGGCATGCTGGGATGTGTAGTTCCACCGCAGCTGGAGGGTTGCAGGTTGAAGACCCATGTTCTAGCATGCCTGTTCTATGATGCATGTTCCGTGATGTCACACTCAGCTTGGAATGGGGTGTCTAGCATGCATTTGCTGACAGCCACTTGAGGGAGACACACATCAGGAGATGCAGCATATCGGAGGTCTTCGATGCCTTTCCAACAAATGCACACCACCTGCTGCTGATCTTGGCACAAAACAATGCCCACAATCGAAAGTCCAAAATGTCCAACTACAGGATTAATGTAAGTATTGAATTTAGGAATGACTTTAGAAGTAGGAAATTAAGTTAGTTCACAAGTACATTCGAATTCAGATCTAAAGTCTAGGTAGGCCTCACGTCCTGGCAGCCCTCAGCATTTAAAAATGCCTTGATTAGAGGTAGGGAATTAAATGTAGATAAGAAGTAGACACAAAATAAGACTCCACAGAGCAGTTTTCAGGTGTCTTTATCAATTGTTGCATTTAAAAAATCATGCAATTAGGGAACACAATGTTGCGACAATGTAACCCTATTTGCAAAATAGTACTAAATAAGTTTGTCGATGTAAGACATTTGCAAAGGCGCATCCAAAACACGCTGGAAAATGCAACTGAATCTGTTTTTGGAGGCTAGAATAGGAAATGTGCATCGGTCCTACAAGTACTGAAAGCTCTTCTCCCATCTCCCTTTTCTGAAAAGCCATTTAATATATGGTTCCCAGATAGGGGACATATCAGATATTGGCTTTCAAAAGCAGTAAATATCATACCACTTCTATTGCCATCAAAGATAAACATTGATTGTTTTCAGATATTGGATTGAAAAAGCAGTCTTTATTGACATAAAGAAGCAAAAAAACATACATAAACATTACACACATAAGTACCGTGTTACAGCACAGCCAAAACACAATACAAATGCTGACGGTATAGTACATTCAAGAACTACAGCACAGGCCAGCCTACACTATAAATCATGAACTGCACTATACATTTAAACTATACAATAATACAACAGTTAATAAAGCTATGGGTGTGGAGTGTAAAAAAATGAGGGAATCACAAGCCCGAAGCTTTGTTGAAAGACATACACATATAAGGGGAGGGTCAATAAATAGAAAGATATCCTTTACTATAGAATGTAGTCCAATCCGGTCTTTCTGCTCTTCCACAACTGAAAAACGGATAGTGTACCCAAGCCTTCCATCCTGGAATATCTTCGGTCTTTCGCCAATGAAGAAAACAATCCCTCCAGCAGACTCTTCAACCATGATACAAGATCACAACCAAAAGGCCGAGAAGCGACTACACTTGATCTTAACCAAAACGGCTAAAACTTAGCTGTAGGCTGAAATGGCGTGGAGGAAAGTGCAGTGCACCAAAACATAAGCTGACACAATCATGGAGAATGCGCCAGCATATATTCTCTTCTATCTATATTTTGCAAACCTGCTCTTGTCCCCTCCAGCTGCTCCATGTAGATTTGACGTCTGGCAAGGTGCATAACCCACTGACAAGCATGCACACTCCTGCATGAGTTTTCTCTCTCACTAGCTGGATGATACACAATCATTTGCATGTGCTCCACCTCCGACACACCGCCCACCCAAACACCCAGTCACCAGAGCCACCCACAAGCCAACTGGCTCCGTGATTTAATTTGCACAGTGCAGTCATCCAGGCAGCATGTCCTTCTCAATGGAAGGATCTCTGGTTCCATGGAATCTTCCGCATTGGAATGCTGTGGAACAAAAAGGATTTAAACATTCAGCTTGCTAGCATTCAATGTACCTGCGGCTTTGGTCTTCATCCTGTGGCCCTTCAGCTGCTGTGAAACTACACATCTCAGCATGCCCTGCCACAGTTTTGCTATTAATGTATGCTAAAACTGAGGCAGGGCATGCTGGGATGTGTAGTTCAACCGCAGCTGGAGGGTTGCAGGTTGAAGACCCATGTTCTAGCATGCCTGTTCTATGATGCATGTTCCGTGATGTCACACTCAGCTTGGAATGGGGTGTCTAGCATGCATTTGCTGACAGCCACTTGAGGGAGACACACATCAGGAGATGCAGCATATCGGAGGTCTTCGATGCCTTTCCAACAAATGCACACCACCTGCTGCTGATCTGTTCACAAAACAATGCCCACAATCGAAAGTCCAAAATGTCCAACTACAGGATTAGTGTAAGTATTGAATTTAGGAATTAATTTAGAAGAAGGAAATTAAGTTAGTTCACAAGTACATTCAAATTCAGATCTAAAGTCTAGGTAGGCCTCACGTCCTGGCAGCCCTCAGCATTTAAAAATGCCTTGATTAGAGGTAGGGAATTAAATGTAGATAAGAAGTAGACACAAAATAAGACTCCACAGAGCAGTTTTCAGGTGTCTTTATCAATTGTTGCATTTAAAAAATCATGCAATTAGGGAACACAATGTTGCGACAATGTAACCCTATTTGCAAAATAGTACTAAATAAGTTTGTCGATGTAAGACATTTGCAAAGGCGCATCCAAAACACGCTGGAAAATGCAACTGAATCTGTTTTTGGAGGCTAGAATAGGAAATGTGCATCGGTCCTACAAGTACTGAAAGCTCTTCTCCCATCTTCCTTTTCTGAAAAACCATTTAATATATGGTTCCCAGATAGGGGACATATCAGATATTGGCTTTCAAAAGCAGTAAATATCATACCACTTCTATTGCCATCAAAGATAAACATTGATTGTTTTCAGATATTGGATTGAAAAAGCAGTCTTTATTGACATAAAGAAGCAAAAAAACATACATAAACATAACACAAAAGTACCGTGTTGCAGCACAGCCAAAACACAATACAAATGCTGACGGTATAGTACATTCAAGAACTACAGCACAGGCCAGCCTACACTATAAATCATGAACTGCACTATACATTTAAACTATACAATAATACAACAGTTAATAAAGCTATGGGTGTGGAGTGTAAAAAAATGAGGGAATCACAAGCCCGAAGCTTTGTTGAAAGACATACACATATAAGGGGAGGGTCAATAAATAGAAAGATATCCTTTACTATAGAATGTAGTCCAATCCGGTCTTTCTGCTCTTCCACAACTGAAAAACAGATAGTGTTCCCAAGCCTTCCATCCTGGAATTTCTTCAGTCTTTCGCCAATGAAGAAAACAATGCCTCCAGCAGACTCTTCATCCATGATACAAGATCACAACCAAAAGGCCGAGAAGCGTCTTTATTGGTATAAAGTTTCAAAAAACAGACGGTAACATTGACAAACATAAGTGCCGTGTCGCAGCACAGGCCAAAACACAGCACAGATGCAGACTGTATAGTGCAGTCGAAGAACTACGGCGCGGGCCTGTAGCCTACACTGTAGTTCTCAGGCTGCACTATGCAATTAAACGATACAATAACACAACAGTAAATAAGGCTATGGGTGTGGAGGGTAGGGGGGTGAGGGAGGGTGAATCACAAGCCCGAAGCTTTATTGAAAGACAGACACATATAAGGGGAAGGGCAATAAATAGAAGACATCAATAAAACAACAGACATTGTGAGTGAGGGGGCAGGGGCCACGGTCCCAAAGTCTCATTTTCGGTTCGGACAAGGGGAGAGGGGCAGAAAAAGGGGGAGCTTTAGTCCTCTTCTTCCTCAGGGCTGTCCATGGTGGAATAGTCTCTGAGCAGGCTGTGGACCAGCCTGCAACAGTCCTGGATGGACATCCTCTCCCTCCTCAGAATGAGGCGGTTCCTGGCAAGCCACGAAGCGTCCTTAACACAGTTCATAAGGCGCCAGGCTTCCTGGATCGCCCCAACGGTGTGGGTGCCAGGGAATAGTCCGTAGAGTACCGAATGGTACGTGAGACAGTTCCTTGGCACAGAGTTTTTCAGTTCGTTTTCCAGGGCGTCCAACAACAACTGGGCCCAGGCACAGTCCCAAAACAGGTGCATAGATGTTTCCTCATTTATGATGCACCTGGGGCAATGTCTGTACCTGCACAGGTTCCGGGAGTGCATGAATGACCGGAGGGGCAAGCCCCCTTGGATGGCCATCCACGACAGGTCTTTGTGTCTGTTTGTGAGCCTTTTGGAGGCCACATTCTCCCAGACCTGTTTGGCAGTCGCTGAAGGGAGCCCCGGAATCGGCTCCAAATCGTCTTTAGCTCTGATGAGCTTGTAGATGGTCTTCGATTTCCATAAGTCAGGTTTAACTCCCTCCAGTTGGTGTTCCCTCACGAACTTGGACACGTCCAGGTAGAACCACGGAGTGTTCCAGTTGTAAGGGATGGAGCTGTCCCATTTGTCCCAGCCGAGGTTCCTCCAAAGAGGCAGGAGGAAGAAACGGGACATGGAGTTTCCTGCAGAATCGTTCACGTTCTCGTACATTGTCCTGCGGATGCAGTTACACACGAAGAAGGCTCGAAGCATGGTGGGGATATCGGGAATACCCTTTCCACCCTTGAGGGGCTCCTTGTACATAACTGACCGCTTTACTCTGTCCATTTTGGAGCCCCAGATGAAGTGAAACACTGCCCTCGTGATGGCCCTGCAGACGGTTGCCAGGGGTGGCCAGGCCTGCGCGGTGTACTGCAGAACGGGAAGAATCTCGTTGCGCAGCACAAGTGATTTCCCCTCGATGGTAAGATCTCTGAGGCTCCACAGTCCAATCTTTTGGCGAACAGTCGCCAGTCTCTCGTCCCAACATCTCAGGGCTGCACCCTCGCCGCCGAACCAGACTCCCAGGATCTTGATGAAGTCGGGCTTGATGGCAAAAGGAAATGGTGCAGAGGATGACAGGTGCCACTTTCCGAAGAGCATAGCCTCTGACTTCCCGCAGTTGACTTTAGCCCCTGAGGCTCGGCCGAAGTTCTCGCAGGTCTGGACGAGTGCTGTCACCGAACGATGATCCGCGCAGAAGACAGTGACGTCATCCATGTACAGCGAACACTTGGCCTCTCGTCGGTCACGACCCGGTGCGGCGATCCCTCTGATCTCTGGATTCCGTCTGATGCATACAGCCATGAGCTCTATAACACAGACAAAAAGAAGAGGTGAAAGAGGGCAGCCTTGTCTGACCCCGGACAAGATGGAAAAGGGGTCAGTCTTCCAGCCGTTCACCAGCACCGAGCTGTGGATATCAAGGTACATCAGGTTAACATACGTACAAAACATTTTACCGAGGCCAAATTTATGCAGAACCCTGCCCATCAGCTCATGTGAGACACGATCAAAGGCCTTCTCCTGGTCAAGACTGACCAGGGCCGCGTGAACGTTCCGATCCTTGATGTAATGGACCGTGTCTCTGAGGAGGGCGAGGCTGTCTGCAATCCTGCGACCAGGGATGGCGCAGGTCTGGTCCGGGTGAATGATCTGTCCGATGACAGCCTTCAGCCTGTTGGCGAGCACCTTGGCGAGGATCTTGTAGTCCACGTTTAAGAGAGAGATGGGCCTCCAATTTTTCAGCTCACATCTCTCCCCCTTACGCTTATACAAGATCGTGATCATTCCCTCCCTCAGCGATGGGGGCATTTTGCCCTCCACCACCATCTCCCCGTACAGCTCGAGCAGGTCCGGTCCAATGAGGTCCCACAGCGCTACATAGAGCTCTGCTGGGAGACCATCACTGCCCGGGGTCCTGCCCTGCCTAAAGGATCTGGCGGCAGAGTGCAACTCCTCCAACGCCAAGGGAGCATCCAGGGCGGCTTTGCCTGCAGGATCAATAGAATTAGTGATACCTGACAGGAACTTATCGGCCTCCTCGCTGTCTGTAGTCTTTGGGGAGTAGAGGTCGCTGTAATAGTCGCGGACGACTTTCATCACGCCCTCCTTCCCCTGTCTGGGGATGCCGGTCTCATCTCGCAGCTCAGTCAGGGGCGTGTGGCCAGAGTGGAGTTTCCTGAAAAAGAAAGAGTTACATTTCTCGTCCTTCTCGAGGTTCTCCACTTTGGAACGGAAGACGATACGTCTGGATTCCTCCTCAAAGTGCCTTTTCAGGCCCCCTTTGGTCTCATCCAGCTCGTCTCTCACGTCCCAGCCGCACCGTTGGAGGTCCAGCAGGGACTGCAGATGTCTTTGCAGCCTCTTGAAGTTCCTCTTTCGGTCGCACGCCTGTTGTCTCCCTTTAACCTGAAAGAAACTGCGAATGTTAGCCTTAGCATATTCCCACCAGTCGCTCATGCATTCAAAATAACATTTGTCATTTTTCCATGTGATGTAGGCATCCTTCAGCTCCGCCAGCACATCCTCTCTTTCCAGCAGGGCACAATTCAACTTCCAGGATCCTGGGCCAGGTGCGAAACCGCTACCCAGGACTCCTTGGAAGAGAATGGCCCTGTGGTCTGAGAAGAAGCAGGGGACCATGGAATGCCTGGTCTGCTTCACTGTTCTAGAGGTAAACACAAAGTCAATGCGGGAACGCACAGAGCCATCGGGGCGGCTCCATGTATAATTCACGGAGCCGGACCCCATGGAGCCCATAGCGTCCCGCAGTGATGCTTCGGTCACCATTTCTATGAGCAGTTTAGACGTCACATCAAGCTTGGTAGAGTTGCTGGTGCTGCGTCCATCCTCTTCCATGGTGCAGTTGAAGTCTCCTGCCATCACTACCGCCCTAGTGGTTGCGAGCTGCGGTCGCAGGGTCTGGAAAAGCTCCAAACGCTCATTCTTGAAAGGGGGGGCGTACACGCAGATAAGCCTAATAGGCTCACCTGCCCAGGAGCCGTCTACGATAAGCAATCTGCCGCAGACGAGCTCCTGAACAGAATCTAGCGTGAAGAGGCTTCCCCTAATGAGAATGGCGACCCCTGCAGACTTACACTCACCCCCACCGGACCAATAGGAGGCGCCGTGAGACCACTGCCTGCCCAGATGTTTGTAGGACTTGGAGAAAGGAAGAGAGCATTCCTGCAACATGTACACATCACATTTCTGGCTATCTAGGAAAGTAAACACAGACTGTCTTCTAAGCTTATCCTTAATACTCCTCACATTAATGGTGAAAATTGAAAATGACGCCATTAGTTGGGGAAAAAAGAGAGGTTAGGCAACAGTTCTACATTTACGTTACCACTCCGTCGGGCGGGGCTTCCTCGGCATCGGATGCCAGGGTCCCCTGCTCGGGTAGCGGTGAGTTGTCTCCCAGTATCTGGTCGAGTAAGGCGACGTTGGCCTCCAGCTCCTCCTCCTCCTCCATGGTGATTGCCTCCGCCAGCGCCTCTATTTCTTCTTCCAGTGGGGTCAGCTCGACCGCCAGTTTCTTAGAGGATTCGGAGTCCGCAGACGGGCTGTCGAGCTCCTTCCTCTTGCAGTTCCGTGTCTTCTCAGCACCTGCAGTTGGAGTAAGAGGGGGGGGGAGGGAGGGGAAATCTTCCTGTTAGGAAAGGTCAGGGGGGGCAGGGGTGGCTGGGTTGGGAGAGACAATGGGCTGGGTAGGAGAGTCGGAGGAGGGGTCAGGGAGGGTTGCGACAGTGGTAGGGATGGGAGTCACTGTCGCAGGGGGTGGGCTGGTGGAGATGGGGAGGGAGGTGGTGAGGGAGGATGGGAGAGGGGTGGGGTTAGGTTTCTTACCCTCCTGCGGTTTCTTTTCCTTCTGCGTAGCAGAGGGCAGCAGCTTGAGGGCAGGGTTGGCACGTCCGGTCACCACGGCTGAGTAGGTTCTCGACCTACTCGGGCAGTCCCTGTAGACGTGGTCCACTTTGCCGCACAGGTTGCAGGTTTTCCTCGTGGGGCAGTCTTTTGTCTCATGGCTGGCCATGTGGCAATTCTTGCATGCCGGGACCTTGCAGTCCTTCATCACGTAGCCCGTTCCGCCGCACTTCCTGCAGTTGCGTGGCTGGTCGGCGTAGTGGAGAAGTCCTTGGGATCCCCCCAGGGAGAAGCACTGGGGGAGGTGCTTGACTCCTTCTGGGCACGAGGTGTCCTTCTGCAGGACGACGATCACCGCCCACTTTCCAGTCCAGAAGCTGTTCCCATCCAGAACCCTTGTGGGGTATTTCTTGACGGTACAGAACCGGCTGAGGAAGGTGACGATGTCCTTGATGGGCGTGTGTGGGTTCCTCATTGAAACCGTCACCCGCCTTTCCTCTCTTTGAATAGGGCAATTGCCCACAAAGCGGGAGAAAGGGGATTCGGGTCTCGCCGATTTCACTGCCTCCCAGTACCTCTTGCAGATGGCAAGGGAGGCGAAGGTGACGTAGAAGATCCCCTTCAGGTAATTCTGGATGCTGAGGGTTTCAGCGGTCGAGAACCCCTGGTCCAGGATCATCTTCTTCCCAAAGGTCTCCACCGTCATGTCCGGCATCCGTCCGTCCACCTCCTTCAGCTTCATCACTACGGTATGCCTCATCCAGGGCTCCAGGGTCGGTTTGTCCTTGGTGCTCACCTGGGTGGGTGCCGCTGGCGGCGTTGCTGCAGGGGTTGTGGCGCTGGGTGCGGCCGATCCGGTGGGGGCTTTGGCGGTTTTTTTCGCCGTCTTGGCCTGGCTCTTCTTGGCGAGGGTGGCCGGAGTGGAGGCAGAGGCTGGAGCAGCTGGGGCTGGAGCAGCGGGGGCTGGAACAGCGGCGGCTGGGGCAGCGGTGGCCATACTCACGGATCCTTTTGGCGTAGAAGGCGGGGCGGAGGATCAGCGCTGTCGTCGGGAGGAGGAGAGGCGGTCGGTCGCTTCAGAGGGCAGAGCCAGCAAGTCTAGCCCTCCAGTGCAGGTAGGGGGCGCTGCAGAGCTTCTCCGGCGAAGTCCCTTTTCTCCACGCAGTCTTGCTGGCGGAGGGGGGTATCTTCTCCAGAGGGCAGAGCAAACAAGTCTAACCCTCTGCTGTAGCTGGGGAGCGATGCAAATCTTCACCCTCTTCAAGCGATCTTCTCCTTCTCCTCGCAGTCTCGGCTTCGATTTTTCTGGCTTCTCGGCCCGGGTGCAGCTTAGCCCTGAGAAGGACAATTGTCGGTCCAAGAAACAAGGTAGCACCGTCAGTCAGCGTGAACTGATAAGAACAGATACTACACTTGATCTTAGCCAAAAGGCTGAGAAGCGACTACACTTGATCTTAACCAAAACGGCTAAAAATTAGCTGTAGGCTGAAATGGGGTGGAGGAAAGTGCAGTGCACCAAAACATTAGCTGACACAATCATGGAGAATGCGCCAGCATATATGCTCTTCTATCTATATTTTGCAAACCTGCTCTTGTCCCCTCCAGCTGCTCCATGTAGATTTGACGTCTGGCAAGGTGCATAACCCACTGACAAGCAGGCACACTCCTGCATGAGTTTTCTCTCTTACTAGCTGGATGATACACAATCATTTGCATATGCTCCACCTCCGACACACCGTCCACCCAACCACCCAGTCACCAGAGCCACCCACAAGCCAACTGGCTCCGTGATTTAATTTGCACAGTGCAGTCATCCAGGCAGCATGTCCTTCTCAATGGAAGGATCTCTGGTTCCATGGAATCTTCCGCATTGGAATGCTGTGGAACAAAAAGGATTTAAACATTCAGCTTGCTAGCATTCAATGTACCTGCGGCTTGGGTCTTCATCCTGTGGCCCTCCAGCTGCTGTGAAACTACACATCTCAGCATGCCCTGCCACAGTTTTGCTATTAAGGTATGCTAAAACTGAGGCAGGGCATGCTGGGATGTGTAGTTCCACCGCAGCTGGAGGGTTGCAGGTTGAAGACCCATGTTCTAGCATGCCTGTTCTATGATGCATGTTCCGTGATGTCACACTCAGCTTGGAATGGGGTGTCTAGCATGCATTTGCTGACAGCCACTTGAGGGAGACACACATCAGGAGATGCAGCATATCGGAGGTCTTCGATGCCTTTCCAACAAATGCACACCACCTGCTGCTGATCTTGGCACAAAACAATGCCCACAATCGAAAGTCCAAAATGTCCAACTACAGGATTAATGTAAGTATTGAATTTAGGAATGACTTTAGAAGTAGGAAATTAAGTTAGTTCACAAGTACATTCGAATTCAGATCTAAAGTCTAGGTAGGCCTCACGTCCTGGCAGCCCTCAGCATTTAAAAATGCCTTGATTAGAGGTAGGGAATTAAATGTAGATAAGAAGTAGACACAAAATAAGACTCCACAGAGCAGTTTTCAGGTGTCTTTATCAATTGTTGCATTTAAAAAATAATGCAATTAGGGAACACAATGTTGCGACAATGTAACCCTATTTGCAAAATAGTACTAAATAAGTTTGTCGATGTAAGACATTTGCAAAGGCGCATCCAAAACACGCTGGAAAATGCAACTGAATCTGTTTTTGGAGGCTAGAATAGGAAATGTGCATCGGTCCTACAAGTACTGAAAGCTCTTCTCCCATCTCCCTTTTCTGAAAAGCCATTTAATATATGGTTCCCAGATAGGGGACATATCAGATATTGGCTTTCAAAAGCAGTAAATATCATACCACTTCTATTGCCATCAAAGATAAACATTGATTGTTTTCAGATATTGGATTGAAAAAGCAGTCTTTATTGACATAAAGAAGCAAAAAAACATACATAAACATTACACACATAAGTACCGTGTTACAGCACAGCCAAAACACAATACAAATGCTGACGGTATAGTACATTCAAGAACTACAGCACAGGCCAGCCTACACTATAAATCATGAACTGCACTATACATTTAAACTATACAATAATACAACAGTTAATAAAGCTATGGGTGTGGAGTGTAAAAAAATGAGGGAATCACAAGCCCGAAGCTTTGTTGAAAGACATACACATATAAGGGGAGGGTCAATAAATAGAAAGATATCCTTTACTATAGAATGTAGTCCAATCCGGTCTTTCTGCTCTTCCACAACTGAAAAACGGATAGTGTACCCAAGCCTTCCATCCTGGAATATCTTCGGTCTTTCGCCAATGAAGAAAACAATCCCTCCAGCAGACTCTTCAACCATGATACAAGATCACAACCAAAAGGCCGAGAAGCGACTACACTTGATCTTAACCAAAACGGCTAAAACTTAGCTGTAGGCTGAAATGGCGTGGAGGAAAGTGCAGTGCACCAAAACATAAGCTGACACAATCATGGAGAATGCGCCAGCATATATTCTCTTCTATCTATATTTTGCAAACCTGCTCTTGTCCCCTCCAGCTGCTCCATGTAGATTTGACGTCTGGCAAGGTGCATAACCCACTGACAAGCATGCACACTCCTGCATGAGTTTTCTCTCTCACTAGCTGGATGATACACAATCATTTGCATGTGCTCCACCTCCGACACACCGCCCACCCAAACACCCAGTCACCAGAGCCACCCACAAGCCAACTGGCTCCGTGATTTAATTTGCACAGTGCAGTCATCCAGGCAGCATGTCCTTCTCAATGGAAGGATCTCTGGTTCCATGGAATCTTCCGCATTGGAATGCTGTGGAACAAAAAGGATTTAAACATTCAGCTTGCTAGCATTCAATGTACCTGCTGCTTGGGTCTTCATCCTGTGGCCCTTCAGCTGCTGTGAAACTACTCATCTCAGCATGCCCTGCCACAGTTTTGCTATTAATGTATGCTAAAACTGAGGCATGGCATGCTGGGATGTGTAGTTCAACCGCAGCTGGAGGGTTGCAGGTTGAAGACCCATGTTCTAGCATGCCTGTTCTATGATGCATGTTCCGTGATGTCACACTCAGCTTGGAATGGGGTGTCTAGCATGCATTTGCTGACAGCCACTTGAGGGAGACACACATCAGGAGATGCAGCATATCGGAGGTCTTCGATGCCTTTCCAACAAATGCACACCACCTGCTGCTGATCTGTTCACAAAACAATGCCCACAATCGAAAGTCCAAAATGTCCAACTACAGGATTAGTGTAAGTATTGAATTTAGGAATTAATTTAGAAGAAGGAAATTAAGTTAGTTCACAAGTACATTCAAATTCAGATCTAAAGTCTAGGTAGGCCTCACGTCCTGGCAGCCCCCAGCATTTAAAAATGCCTTGATTAGAGGTAGGGAATTAAATGTAGATAAGAAGTAGACACAAAATAAGACTCCACAGAGCAGTTTTCAGGTGTCTTTATCAATTGTTGCATTTAAAAAATCAAGCAATTAGGGAACACAATGTTGCGACAATGTAACCCTATTTGCAAAATAGTACTAAATAAGTTTGTCGATGTAAGACATTTGCAAAGGCGCATCCAAAACACGCTGAAAAATGCAACTGAATCTGTTTTTGGAGGCTAGAATAGGAAATGTGCATCGGTCCTACAAGTACTGAAAGCTCTTCTCCCATTTCCCTTTTCTGAAAAGCCATTTAATATATGGTTCCCAGATAGGGGACATATCAGATATTGGCTTTCAAAAGCAGCAAATATCATACCACTTCTATTGCCATCAAAGATAAACATTGATTGTTTTCAGATATTGGATTGAAAAAGCAGTCTTTATTGACATAAAGAAGCAAAAAAACATACATAAACATTACACACATAAGTACCGTGTTGCAGCACAGCCAAAACACAATACAAATCCTGACGGTATAGTACATTCAAGAACTACAGCACAGGCCAGCCTACACTATAAATCATGAACTGCACTATACATTTAATCTATACAATAATACAACAGGTAATAAAGCTATGGGTGTGGAGTGTAAGAAAATGAGGGAATCACAATCCCGAAGCTTTGTTGAAAGACATACACATATAAGGGGAGGGTCAATAAATAGAAAGATATCCTTTACTATAGAATGTAGTCCAATCCGGTCTTTCTGCTCTTCCACAACTGAAAAACGGATAGTGTACCCAAGCCTTCCATCCTGGAATATCTTCAGTCTTTCGCCAATGAAGAAAACAATACCTCCAGCAGACTCTTCAACCATGATACAAGATCACAACCAAAAGGCCGAGAAGCGACTACAAATTTTTTTACTTGAAGCCCGAGGTGCGGTGCTTCATCACCCAGTGTCTGTGACCAAACGTGCTGGGGGCATAGGTTCTTGGACCCTCTCCCAAAGGAGAAGGGCCCCGTTACTCCTCTAACCCTCAGAGCCAAAAGGCCTACTGAGGGAACAAAAGGACTGTGGGTCCCCCTTTGCCAAAGCGCAGAGGGAACCTCGGGTGTCCCCAGGGTTGGCCGAAGCGTCCCCCTGGGGACCGATAACTGCGTCTGGTCCTCCCCCCGTGGAGAGGACCTCAGCACCAAAGAGGAGAGGGCGGCCCATAAGGGTCTCACCTAAACCCCAAACGAAAAACGTGAACGTGACACACTACACACTACAAAAAACAAATATAAGTGCTAATGCTTGTGCAAGTGCAAAAACATATGTGGGCATAAATAAATAAACCCCAGCCAGAAGGCCGGGGGTGGGTAAAAAATTATCCTTGCCCTAGCCAAAAGGCCAGGGCAAAGGACATGGTGCATCAGAATATGGGAGGTGAGCGGTGCAAAGTGCCTTACTGTGCACGTGGTGGGAAACCGGTCACCTGTGCAGGTTCAGGCACCCCTGGCTCCGCAGTAACCAGGGGCACGTTTCACCTCGAGCTTCTAAGCAGCTTCCAGCCTCTCAGCCAGACCAAGCTTCGTACTGCTCTATGCCAGGGTCAACCCCCAGTACAAGAGTAGATACTAGACCAGGCCGTTCCTAAACAACGTGAGGGTTCCTTAGGCCCCCACGAAGATAGGAATACTCAGCCCAGTTTTTCTCCACTCCCGACCAGGGGCCCGCCACACCCCGGCACGGTACTCCACAGGATGTTTCTCCATTCCACATCTAGGAACCTCTCACGCTCCTAGTGTAAGAACAGGTACTCCACCCTGTGTTTCTCTACCGCGGATACTACACCAGGCCGTTCCCTTATACATCGTAGGGGGACAATTACCCCAACGACGCAGGGATAGCGGCCCGGTGATTCTCCACTGATAAGAACAGATTTTTGATTGAAAAAGCGTCTTTATTGGTATAAAGTTGCAAAAAACAGACGGGAACATTGACAAACATAAGTGCCGTGTCGCAGCACAGGCCAAAACACAGCACAGATGCAGACTGTATAGTGCGGTCGAAGAACTACGGTGCGGGCCTGAAGCCTACACTGTAGTTCTCAGGCCGCACTATGCAATTAAACGATACAATAACACAACAGTAAATAAGGCTATGGGTGTGGAGGGTAGGGGGGTGAGGGAGGGTGAGTCACAAGCCCGAAGCTTTATTGAAAAAGACAGACACATATAAGGGGAAGGGCAATAAATAGAAAGACATCAATAAAGCAACAGACATTGTGAGTGAGGGGGCAGGGGCCACGGTCCCAAAGTCTCATTTTCGGTTCGGACAAGGGGAGAGGGGCAGAAAAAGGGGGGTTTTAGTCCTCTTCTTCCTCAGGGCTGTCCATGGTGGAATAGTCTCTGAGCAGGCTGTGAACCAGCCTGCAACAGTCCTGGATAGACATCCTCTCCCTCCTCAGAATGAGGCGCTTCCTGGCTAGCCACGAAGCGTCCTTAATGCAGTTCATAAGGCGCCAGGCTTCCTGGATCGCCCCAACGGTGTGGGTGCCAGGGAATAGTCCGTAGAGCACCGAATGGTACGTAAGACAGTTCCTTGGCACAGAGTTTTTCAGTTCGTTTTCCAGGGCGTCCAACAACAACTGGGCCCAGGCACAGTCCCAAAACAGGTGCATAGATGTTTCTTCATGTATGATGCACCTGGGGCAATGTCTGTACCTGCACAGGTTCCGGGAGTGCATGAATGACCGGAGGGGCAAGCCCCCCTGGATGGCCATCCACGACAGGTCTTTGTGTCTGTTTGTGAGCCTTTTTGAGGCCACATTCTCCCAGACCTGTTTGGCAGTCGCTGAAGGGAGCCCCGGAATCGGCTCCAAATCGTCTTTAGCTCTGATGAGCTTGTAGATCGTCTTTGATTTCCATAAGTCAGGTTTAACTCCCTCCAGTTGGTGTTCCCTCACGAACTTGGACACGTCCAGGTAGTACCACGGAGTGTTCCAGTTGTAAGGGATGGAGCTGTCCCATTTGTCCCAGCCAAGGTTCCTCCAAAGAGGCAGGAGGAAGAAACGGGACATGGAGTTTCCTGCAGAATCGTTCAAGTTCTCGTACATTGTCCTGCGGATGCAGTTACACACGAAGAAGGCTCGAAGCATGGTGGGGATATCGGGGATACCCTTTCCACCCTTGAGGGGCTCCTTGTACATAACTGACCGCTTTACTCTGTCCATCTTGGAGCCCCAGATGAAGTGAAACACTGCCCTCGTGATGGCCCTGCAGACGGTTGCCAGGGGTGGCCAGGCCTGCGCGGTGTACTGCAGAACGGGAAGAATCTCATTGCGCAGCACAAGTGATTTCCCCTCGATGGTAAGATCTCTGAGGCTCCACAATCCAATCTTTTGGCGAACAGTCGCCAGTCTCTCATCCCAACATCTCAGGGCTGCACCCTCGCCGCCGAACCAGACTCCCAGGATCTTAATGAAGTCGGGCTTGATGGTGAAAGGAAATGGTGCAGAGGATGACAGGTGCCACTTTCCGAAGAGCATAGCCTCTGACTTCCCGCAGTTGACTTTAGCCCCTGAGGCTCGGCCGAAGTTCTCGCAGGTCTGGACGAGTGCTGTCACCGAACGATGATCCGCGCAGAAGACAGTGACGTCATCCATGTACAGCGAACACTTGGCCTCTCGTCGGTCACGACCCGGTGCGGCAATCCCTCTGATCTCTGGATTCCATCTGATGCATACAGCCATGAGCTCTATAACACAAACAAAAAGAAGAGGTGAAAGAGGGCAGCCTTGTCTGACCCCGGACAAGATGTTAAAGGGGTCAGTCTTCCAGCCGTTCACCAGCACCGAGCTGTGGATATCAAGGTACATCAGGTTAACATACGTACAAAACATTTTACCGAGGCCAAATTTATGCAGAACCCTGCCCATCAGCTCATGTGAGACACGATCAAAGGCCTTCTCCTGGTCAAGACTGACCAGGGCCGCGTGAACGTTCCGATCCTTGATGTAATGGACCGTGTCTCTGAGGAGGGTGAGGCTGTCTGCAATCCTGCGACCAGGAATGGCGCAGGTCTGGTCCGGGTGAATGATCTGTCCGATGACAGCCTTCAGCCTGTTGGCGAGCACCTTGGCGAGGATCTTGTAGTCCACGTTTAAGAGAGAGATGGGCCTCCAATTTTTCAGCTCACATCTCTCCCCCTTACGCTTATACAAGATCGTGATCATTCCCTCCCTCAGCGATGGGGGCATTTTGCCCTCCACCACCATCTCCCCATACAGCTCGAGCAGGTCCGGTCCAATGAGGTCCCACAGCGCTACATAGAGCTCTGCTGGGAGACCATCACTGCCCGGGGTCCTGCCCTGCCTAAAGGATCTGGCGGCAGAGTGCAACTCCTCCAACGCCAAGGGAGCATCCAGAGCGGCTTTACCTGCAGGATCAATTGTGTTAGTGATACCTGACAGGAACTTATCAGCCTCCTCGCTGTCTGTAGTCTTAGGGGAGTAGAGGTCGCTGTAATAGTCGCGGACGACTTTCATCACGCCCTCCTTCCCCTGTCTGGGAATGCCGGTCTCATCTCGCAGCTCAGTCAGGGGCGTGTGGCCAGAGTGGAGTTTCCTGAAAAAGAAAGAATTACATTTCTCATCCTTCTCAAGGTTCTCCACCTTGGAACGGAAGACGATACGTCTGGATTCCTCCTCAAAGTGCCTTTTCAGGCCCCCTTTGGTCTCATCCAGCTCGTCTCTCACGTCCCAGCCGCACCGTTGGAGGTCCAGCAGGGACTGCAGGTGTCTTTGCAGCCTCTTGAAGTTCCTCTTCCGGTCGCACGCCTGTTGTCTCCCTTTAACCTGAAAGAAACTGCGAATGTTAGCCTTAGCATATTCCCACCAGTCACTCATACAATCAAAATAACATTTGTCATTTTTCCATGTGATGTAGGCATCCTTCAGCTCCGCCAGCACCTCCTCTCTTTCCAGTAGGGCACAATTCAACTTCCAGGAGCCTGGGCCAGGTGCGAAACCGCTACCCTGGACTCCTTGGAAGAGAATGGCCCTGTGGTCTGAGAAGAAGCAGGGGATCATAGAATGCCTAGTCTGCTTCACTGCTCTAGAGGTAAACACAAAGTCAATGCGGGAACGCACAGAGCCATCGGGGCGGCTCCATGTATAGTTCACGGAGCCGGACCCCATGGAGCCCATAGCGTCCCGCAGTGATGCTTCGGTCACCATTTCTATAAGCAGTTTAGACGTCACATCAAGCTTGGTAGAGTTGCTGGTGCTGCGTCCATCCTCCTCCATGGTGCAGTTGAAGTCTCCTGCCATCACTACCGCCCTAGTGGTTGCGAGCTGCGGTCGCAGGGTCTGGAAAAGCTCCAAACGCTCATTCTTGAAAGGGGGGGCGTACACGCAGATAAGCCTGATAGGCTCCCCTGCCCAGGAGCCGTCTACGATAAGCAATCTGCCGCAGACGAGCTCCTGAACAGAATCTAGCGTGAAGAGGCTCCCCCTAATAAGTATGGCGACCCCTGCAGACTTACACTCGCCCCCACCGGACCAATAGGAGGCGCCGTGAGACCACTGCCTGCCCAGATGTTTGTAGGACTTGGAGAAAGGAAGAGAGCATTCCTGCAACATGTACACATCACATTTCTGACTATCTAAGAAAGTAAACACAGACTGTCTTCTAAGCTTATCCTTAATACTCCTCACATTAATGGTGAAAATAGAAAATGACGCCATTAGTTGGGGAAAAAAGAAAGGCTAGGCAACAGTTACAATTCTACGTTTACGTTACCACTCCGTCGGGCGGGGCTTCCTCGGCATCGGATGCCAGGTCCCCCTGCTCGGGTGGCGGCGGGTTGTCTCCCAGTATCTGGTCGAGTAAGGCGGCGTTGGCGTCAAGCTCCTCCTCCTCCTCCCTGCTGATTGCCTCCGTCAGCGCCTCCATTTCTTCTTCCAGCTGGATCAGCTCGACCGCCAGCTTCTTGGAGGATTCGGGGTCCGCAGACGGACTGTCGAGCCCCTTCCTCTTGCAATTCCTCGTTGCACCTGCAGTGGGCGTAAGAGAAGGAAACTCTACCAGGGAAGAGAGGACAGGGGGGGCAGGGGTGGCTGGGTTGGGAGAGACAATGGGCTGGGTAGGAGAGTCGGAGGAGGGGTCAGGGAGGGTTGTGACAGTGGTAGGGATGGGATTCACTGTCACAGGGGGTGGGCTGGTGGAGGTGGGGAGGGAGGTGGTGAGGGAGGATGGGAGGGGGGTGGGGTTGGCAGGTTTCTTACCCTCCTGCGGTTTCTTTTCCTTCTGCGTAGCAGAGGCAGCAGCTTGAGGGCAGGGATGGCACGTCCGGTTACCACAGCTGAGTAGGTTCTCGCCCTACTCGGGCAGTCCCTGTAGACGTGGTCCACCTTGCCGCACAGGTTGCAGGTTTTCCTCGTGGGGCAGTCTTTTGTCTCATGGCTGGCCATATGGCAATTCTTGCAGGCAGGGACCTTGCAGTCCTTCATCACGTGGCTCGACCCGCCGCACTTCCTGCAGTTGCGTGGCTGGTCGGCGTAGTGGAGAAGTCCTTGGGATCCCCCCAGGGAGAAGCACTGGGGGAGGTGCTTGACTCCTTCTGGGCACGAGGTGTCCTTCTGCAGGACGACGATCACCGCCCACTTTCCAGTCCAGAATCCGTTCCCGTCCAGAACCCTTGTGGGGTCTCTCTTGACGGCGCAGAAGCGGCTGAGGAAGGTGACGATGTCCTTGATGGGCGTGTGCGGGTTCCGCATTGAGACAGTCACCCGCCTTTCCTCTCGTGAAATAGGGCAGTTGCCCACAAAGCGGGAGAAAGGGGATTCGGGTCTCGCTGATTTCACTGCCTCCCAGTACCTCTTGCAGATGGCAAGGGAGGCGAAGGTGATGTAGAAGATCCCCTTCAGGTAGTTCTGGATGCTGAGGGTTTCAGCGGTCGAGAAGCCCTGGTCCAGGATCATCTTCTTCCCAAAGGTCTCCACCGTCATGTCCGGCATCCGTCCGTCCACCTCCTTCAGCTTCATCACTACGGTATGCCTCATCCAGGGCTCCAGGGTCGGTTTGCCCTTGGAGCTTTTCTGGGTGGGCACCGCTGGTGGTGTCGCTGCAGGGGTGGTGGCGCTGGGTGCGGCCGATTCGGTGGGGCCTTTGGCGGTTTTCTTCGCCGTCTTGGCCTGGCTCTTCTTGGCGAGGGTGGCCGGAGTGGAGGCAGAGGCTGGAACAGCTGGGGCTGGAGCAGCGGGGGCTGGAACAGCGGCAGCTGGGGCAGCGTTGGCCATACTCACGGCTCCTTTGGCGTAGAAGGCGGGGCGGAGGATCAGCGCTGTCGTCGAGAGGAGGAGAGGCGGTCGGTCGCTTCAGAGGGCAGAGCCAGCAAGTCTAACCCTCCAGTGCAGCTAGGGGGCGATGCAAAGCTTCTCTGGCGAAGTCCCTTTTCTCCACGCAGTCTTGCTGGCGGAGGGGGGGGGTATCTTCTCCAGAGGGCAGAGCAAACAAGTCTAACCCTCTGCTGTAGCTGGGGAGCGATGCAAATCTTCACCCTCTTCAAGCGATCTTCTCCTTCTCCTCGCAGTCTCGGCTTCGATTTTTCTGGCTTCTCGGCCCGGGTGCAGCTTAGCCCTGAGAAGGACAATTGTCGGTCCAAGAAACAAGGTAGCACCGTCAGTCAGCGTGAACTGATAAGAACAGATTTTTTTTTTTTTTTCTTTTCTTCTACTTTCTTATTTTTTTTTTTTTTTAAACATTCAGATTAAAAACCTTGTCGCTTGTCCTATTTTGGACAGCAATCACCATTGCTTCAACCCAAAGATTTCCCTCTCATCATCATGATTCATTTTTATTTTTTGCCAATTAGCCGAATTTAGTGAAAAAAAACGAAAAGAAAAAAAGAAAAAAAAAGAAAAAAATTCCTACTTCCATTCTTCTTCCAAAGTCACCTCACATCGAAATTATATTCTCAAAGACACCCAGCCCTATAAAACCAAACCACCTCCACCCACACAATCTATCTAAACTTCACTAAGTGTTTCCATTTTTTGTATTTCCATACTCCCTCTGCATCATCCACACCCCCATTCTTCCTATCCCACATATAACAAGTAAATAATTTCCCAACCAACCTCCTTAAACACTCATTCACTTCAATCTCTTCTTTCTTATACACATACACATTTCTCACGTCCCATAAACACTCCAACACACAAACCATAATTAGCCACAATACTCTCTCATTACTTCCCACTTGCACCCATTCCATACAAAGCAACCATCCATGTCATCTTTTGTATCCCAGTCAGCTCCTTACATAGTCCACCTATACCCTTCCACACCTCTTGCGCATACTTACAATTCCACACTAAATGTAAAATACTCTCACATCCATAACAACCTTCTCTAGGACACACATCCATTCTCACTAAATCCCGTTTCTTCTGTACCTCTCGCACCGGCAACACACCATGCATACTCATCCATACAATGTCACGCTGTCTATTGTTCATTCCTGTCATTCCCACTTTCTCCCATATCGCCTCACTCTCTTTCGACCTCAGACACTCAATGTTACACACATTCTCTTTAGCTCTCAAAATCTTCATAACATTTTTCCTCTGTTTCAAAACTTCCTTACTCACACTCAACAAATCCCACCGTCTAACAAAACTCTCACAATCCTTATACCACTTACATACCTCAAACGCCATTGGCTCATTCAACCTCCTTTCCTGCCACTTCAATCCACACAACATCCATCCTGCCATATACTTTACCATGCATGCCGCCTTACTCTCTTTTTCAATCAAACACAACACCCGTGCAACACCGTTCAACCGCAAATATACCTCCACATTCGGAAAATCCAATCCACCATTCTTTCGACCTTTCATCACAGATTCTCTCTTCAATCGTTCCATCCTACACCCCCATAAGAACAAAAACAACATTCTCCTTCTCCTCGCAGTCTCGGCTTCGATTTTTCTGGCTTCTCGGCCCGGGTGCAGCTTAGCCCTGAGAAGGACAATTGTCGGTCCAAGAAACAAGGTTGCACCGTCAGTCAGCGTGAACTGATAAGAACAGATTTTTTTTTCTTTTTTTTTTTCTTTTCTTCTACTTTCTTATTTTTTTTTTTTTTTTTTAAACATTCAGATTAAAAACCTTGTCGCTTGTCCTATTTTGGACAGCAATCACCATTGCTTCAACCCAAAGATTTCCCTCTCATCATCATGATTCATTTTTATTTTTTGCCAATTAGCCGAATTTAGTGAAAAAAAACGAAAAGAAAAAAAGAAAAAAAAAGAAAAAAATTCCTACTTCCATTCTTCTTCCAAAGTCACCTCACATCGAAATTATATTCTCAAAGACACCCAGCCCTATAAAACCAAACCACCTCCACCCACACAATCTATCTAAACTTCACTAAGTGTTTCCATTTTTTGTATTTCCATACTCCCTCTGCATCATCCACACCCCCATTCTTCCTATCCCACATATAACAAGTAAATAATTTCCCAACCAACCTCCTTAAACACTCATTCACTTCAATCTCTTCTTTCTTATACACATACACATTTCTCACGTCCCATAAACACTCCAACACACAAACCATAATTAGCCACAATACTCTCTCATTACTCTTCCCACTTGCACCCATTCCATACAAAGCAACCATCCATGTCATCTTTTGTATCCCAGTCAGCTCCTTACATAGTCCACCTATACCCTTCCACACCTCTTGCGCATACTTACAATTCCACACTAAATGTAAAATACTCTCACATCCATAACAACCTTCTCTAGGACACACATCCATTCTCACTAAATCCCGTTTCTTCTGTACCTCTCGCACCGGCAACACACCATGCATACTCATCCATACAATGTCACGCTGTCTATTGTTCATTCCTGTCATTCCCACTTTCTCCCATATCGCCTCACTCTCTTTCGACCTCAGACACTCAATGTTACACACATTCTCTTTAGCTCTCAAAATCTTCATAACATTTTTCCTCTGTTTCAAAACTTCCTTACTCACACTCAACAAATCCCACCGTCTAACAAAACTCTCACAATCCTTATACCACTTACATACCTCAAACGCCATTGGCTCATTCAACCTCCTTTCCTGCCACTTCAATCCACACAACATCCATCCTGCCATATACTTTACCATGCATGCCGCCTTACTCTCTTTTTCAATCAAACACAACACCCGTGCAACACCGTTCAACCGCAAATATACCTCCACATTCGGAAAATCCAATCCACCATTCTTTCGACCTTTCATCACAGATTCTCTCTTCAATCGTTCCATCCTACACCCCCATAAGAACAAAAACAACATTCTGTTAAATTTTTTTAACACCTGCACATTTGGAGAAAAAACATTTGCAACATATAATAACATAGGTAACACAATTTCTTTTATAACCAACACTCTCCCAGTCATTGTCAGTTTTCTCAACTTCCAAAACCCCAACTTACTCGTCACCTTTCTCTCCAACTCACACCAACTCTCTTTCCCTTTCAAATCCTCATCGAACACAATCCCCAAAATTTTTATCCCTCCCTCCACATACTTACTACCCCTATCATCCACATTCAAATTCCCAAACAACTTAATTTTTGATTTTTCCCAATTTAATTTAAAAGCAGACGCTCCACAAAAAATATCAATTAATAATTTTGCCCTATCTAACGCCACTTTATTTACCCCTACAATCACCACATCATCCATATAGCCAAGAACTTTCACACTCCTTCCATTACTTCCTGGTATCATAAAACCTCTCATTACTTTATCTCTCCTCAACATACACAACAAAGGCTCTATCACACACACAAACACTATTGGAGACAATGGGCATCCCTGCCTAACCCCCGATTCAATCTTAAAACTCTCACTTAAAACACCATTCACCAACACTCTACTACTTACCCCCTCATACATACTTCTTATCCTACTTACAAAATCACACGGAAACCCCATCCTAACTAACACTCTCAACATAAACTCATGCGACACTCTATCAAAAGCTTTTTCAAAATCCAAGGCCATCACATACATTCTCTGCTTCCTACTCATACAATCCCTAAGCATATCTCTCAACAGCATCAAATTATCACTTATTCTCCTTTCAGGCACTGCACACACCTGATCCTCACCAATCACTTGCTCAATCACTCTTCTCATTCTATTCGCCATCACTTTTGCATATATTTTGTAATCTACATTCAATAAAGTTATCGGCCTCCAATTTTTCAAACATTTCCTTTCACCCTTCTTGTGTATCAGCACGACCACACCTTCCCTCATAGTCACACTCATTCTTCCCTTCTCAAACATATATTTAATTATCTCAATCACAACCTTACCTACCACATCCCACATCATACTATAAAATTCTACCGGCAACCCATCCTTACCTGGCGTTTTATTTCTCATCATACTATCAATCGCCTCTTTCACCTCTTTTTCAGTCACTTCCCTACATAACATACTACAATCACTCTCATCCACCCTCTTAGTTATTGCACTCAATACTTCACTCTCCATACTATCATCACATAACTTCCTTTCATACAATTTACCATAAAAAACTCCCACCTCGTACCTCATTTCCACACCTCTCACCTCATCTCCATTCTCCCTTAAAACAGCATTCATATCCTTTCTCCCACCACACACTTTTTTAAAGAAAAACTTACTGCATTTTTCATCCTTCTCCATACATTCCACTTTTGCATTATACACAATCTGCCGGCCCCTTTCTTTCATACTTTTCTTAATTTCCTTCCTTATAGCAATAATATCATCCACCACATCAAAACCACACTCCCTCATCCTATACAAAAACACCAACCTTTTATTCCTCCATTCTCTCTGCTCTCTTTTCTCCTTTGCCATTCTATACCCAATCTTTCTAAAGAAAACTCCAATCTCACCTTTCACCCAGTCCCACCACTTCAGTTTACACTCATATCCACCCATTTTTTCCTTCCATATCTCAAAACTTTCACAAAACCTATCTCTCACCTCATCATCCTCTAACATACTTACATTCATTTTCCAAACACCTCTTCCATACTCCTCACCCATAGTATACTCAATCTTACACTTAATGTATTCATGATCAGAAAATTCCACACTCATCTGCTCAAAACTAACACACGTGAATTCATTCGCAACCAACATGTAATCCAAACGTGACACAATCCCACCTCTATCAGCTCTATATGTAGGCAAAGGTTCCCCTACTACACATTCTCTCGCCGCATCCTTCAGTGCATAATCACCAATCATACTTCTCAACATTCTACCTGTGACGTCCATTCTTACCTCATTCATACCCCTTTTCACTCCCCTATCAATCACACAATTCATATCACCCACCAACACTACAGGCACCCTTCCAATCAAATAAAGCTCCAAACTCTCAAACAATGTTTTCCTTTTATTTCTCTCAGCATGTGCATATATATTAAAAAGCCTAAACCTCCACCCACCATAATTTATGTTTACCAAAATACACCTACCCGGTTCAATTATTGTGTGTGACTCTATTCTAATCTCTCTACCCTTCACCAACACCCCTATACCATCATTTCTATTTTCCCCTGATCCACTCCATACCGAATCCCCATACACCCATTCTTCTTCCCCTGGAGACACTACAATCCCACACTCTTGTAGGCATATTATATTGCCACCTAAATCTTTAACGTAATCCAGTACCGCTGCTCGTCTGGCTCTGGTTTTACACCCCCTTACATTGAGGGATACCAGGACCAAGTTTTTTTTACCCACAGCAGCTGTTTAAAAAAAGAAAGAGAGAGGAGAAAAAAAAAATCAGGACAACATATACATAGATATATTCATCCTTCTCCCTTAAACTGACATGTCCTTCTCAGATTTTCCTCCCCTGCCTCCTCCACAAAGGCTTGTTCCGGGGAGGATATTGCAGGGGTATAATTTTCCGGAGATTCTCTTTCAGGACTAGCCCCATATCCAAAAGTTAAAGGTTGTATATGTTTAAGACTTTCCCTCTGGGAATACATTCTTTCCTTCTCCCTGTGTGGTTCTACTGGCTCTGGTGGATCCGTACGGGTTTTTTTTGCTGCACCAGCACCGCACCTCAGTTGTGCTGGCGTTTTTGAATAGTCCGTTTCACTCTCCCCATCACTGCATCTTCTCACTGCACTGCTCTCGGTGGACCTTTCGATACCTGTGCCTTCCTCCCGCTCTACATCACTGTAGGAACGTTCATCCCCCTCCGTCATCCCAGATGCCGTATCTTCCTCACTGCTCATCTCATCCAGGTTCTCCTCCGTCATCGGGGGTGGAGCCGCCCGTTGCGCCGTCTTCTGCTTTCTCGCGGCATTCTCTCTCTGCCCCACTGGGACAATCACAGAAGCGCCCGCTCTTTCTTCACGAGGAGGTAAGGTTGCTTCCTCCGCATTTCCCCCACCTCCAGACCGTGCCGCATCCAACACCGCCATTTTCTCACGGTTTTCCTGCTCCTCCCGTTCGTACTTCAGCCTAACCGCCTCTACTCTCCTTCGATGAAATTCAGCGTTTTCTGCAGCATACTGACCCGGGGTTTTCCCTCTCCCCTCCTTCTGCACCTGGTCACAATTTCGGGCAAAATGCCCCGTTTCCCCACAGATGTCACATTTTCTAGGGAGTGGGCATTCCCCCATTGTGTGACCAGTCTTATTACAGTTCCTACATGTACCCAAATCTGGGCATTCATCTGTGCAGTGATAATACTGGTGACATTTCTTACAAAATTCTGGCTGTCGGGGGTACCAAAGGTAGCCTCTGAAGCCACCAATTGAAAAGGAAGCCGGGGGGTGTTTAACCCCTTCCTTATCATTTTTATCGGGCTTCAACCTCACCCAAAACTTCCAGTTCCCGTTAAAAATGCCACAAATATTCCTCTGTTGTAAACCACCTCTCACACTTGAGCAATACTGCCTCAGAAACGCTTGTATCACTGCTAAATCAGTAAATGGGTCAAACAGGTGTATAGTTAAAGGCCGTTCGTCACACATGGTCGGTATCAACTCCACACCTTCCATCACAGGATTATCAACCTCTCTCCGCATCCTAGAAACAGTCTCCTCATATATCCCATGTTCAATAAAAGTCACGTCATAAAGACTCTGTGATGGAATCTCCTGAATACACTCTGCACGTATTCTTAATTCCCGGCATTTTCCCAGGCCATCCACACAGGGACACCGCTCAGCACCTGAAAAAGAAAAAAAAAACGCACTATCCCCCCTCGTTATCCTGGGGGCCCCTCCGAAGAAGGACCCCTGAATACCCCCTGGCTGCGACACAAGATCTTAGCCAAAAGGCCGAAAAGCCTTAACCAAAACAGTTAAAACTTAGCTGTAGGCTGAAATGGGGTGGAGGAAAGTGCAGTGCACCAAAACATAAGCTGACACAATCATGGAGAATGCGCCAGCATATATGCTCTTCTATCTATATTTTGGAAACCTGCTCTTGTCCCCTCCAGCTGCTCCATGTAGATTTGACGTCTGGCAAGGTGCATAACTCACTGACAAGCAGGCACACTACTGCATGAGTTTTCTTTATCACTAGCTGGATGATACACAATCATTTGCATATGCTCCACCTCCGACACACCGCCCACCCAACCACCCAGTCACCAGAGCCACCCACAAGCCAACTGGCTCCGTGATTTAATTTGCACAGTGCGGTCATCCAGGCAGCATGTCCTTCTCAATGGAAGGATCTCTGGTTCCATGGAATCTTCCGCATTGGAATGCTGTGGAACAAAAAGGATTTAAACATTCAGCTTGCTAGCATTCAATGTACCTGCGGCTTGGGTCTTCATCCTGTGGCCCTCCAGCTGCTGTGAAACTACACATCTCAGCATGCCCTGCCACAGTTTTGCTATTAATGTATGCTAAAACTGAGGCAGGGCATGCTGGGATGTGTAGTTCAACCGCAGCTGGAGGGTTGCAGGTTGAAGACCCATGTTCTAGCATGCCTGTTCTATGAAGCATGTTCCGTGATGTCACACTCAGCTTGGAATGGGGTGTCTAGCATGCATTTGCTGACAGCCACTTGAGGGAGACACACATCAGGAGATGCAGCATATCGGAGGTCTTCGATGCCTTTCCAACAAATGCACACCACCTGCTGCTGATCTGGGCACAAAACAATGCTTACAATCGAAAGTCCAAAATGTCCAACTACAGGATTAATGTAAGTATTGAATTTAGGAATGACTTTAGAAGTAGGAAATTAAGTTAGTTCACAAGTACATTCGAATTCAGATCTAAAGTTTAGGTAGGCCTCACGTCCTGGCAGCCCCCAGCATTTAAAAATGCCTTTATTAGAGGTAGGGAATTAAATGTAGATAAGAAGTAGACACAAAATAAGACTCCACAGAGCAGTTTTCAGGTGTCTTTATCAATTGTTGCATTTAAAAAATCATGCAATTAGGGAACACAATGTTGCGACAATGTAACCCTATTTGCAAAATAGTACTAAATAAGTTTGTCGATGTAAGACATTTGCAAAGGCGCATCCAAAACACGCTGGAAAATGCAACTGAATCTGTTTTTGGAGGCTAGAATAGGAAATGTGCATCGGTCCTACAAGTACTGAAAGCTCTTCTCCCATCTCAGTTTTCTGAAAAGCCATTTAATATATGGTTCCCAGATAGGGGACATATCAGATATTGGCTTTCAAAAGCAGCAAATATCATACCACTTCTATTGCCATCAAAGATAAACATTGATTGTTTTCAGATATTGGATTGAAAAAGCAGTCTTTATTGACATAAAGAAGCAAAAAAACATACATAAACATTACACACATAAGTACCGTGTTGCAGCACAGCCAAAACACAATACCAATCCTGACGGGTTCACTACGGCTGGCCGGCGGTCGGGCTCCCGGCGACCAGCATCCCGGCGCCGGGAGCCCGACCGCCGGCTTACCGACAGCTTGGCGAGCGCAAATGAGCCCCTTGCGGGCTCGCTGCGCTCGCCACGCTACGCGCGCCACACTATTTTATTCTCCCTCTATGGGGGTCGTGGACCCCCACGAGGGAAAATAATTGTCGGTATTCCGGCTGTCGGGCTCCCGGCGCCGGTATACTGAGCGCCGGGAGCCCGACCGCCGGCAAACAGAAGACCACCCATCCTGACGGTATAGTACATTCAAGAACTACAGCACAGGCCAGCCTACACTATAAATCATGAACTGCACTATACATTTAAACTATACAATAATACAACGGTTAATAAGGCTATGGGTGTGGAGTGTAAGAGGGTGAAGGAATCACAAGCCCGAAGCTTTGTTGAAAGACATACACATATAAAGGGAGGGTCAATAAATAGAAAGATATCCTTTACTACAGAATAGAGTCCAATCCAGTCTTTCTGCTCTTCCACAACTGAAAAACGGATAGTGTTCCCAAGCCTTCCATCCTGGAATATCTTCGGTCTTTCGCCAATGAAGAAAACAATCCCTCCAGAAGACCTATCAACCATGATACAAGATCACAACCAAAAGGCCGAGAAGCGACTACACTTGATCTTAACCAAAACGGCTAAAACTTAGCTGTAGGCTGAAATGGGGTGGGGGAAAGTGCAGTGCACCAAAACATAAGCTGACACAATCATGGAGAATGCGCCAGCATATATGCTCTTCTATCTATATTTTGCAAACCTGCTCTTGTCCCCTCCAGCTGCTCCATGTAGATTTGACGTCTGGCAAGGTGCATAACTCACTGACAAGCAGGCACACTCCTGCATGAGTTTTCTCTCTCACTAGCTGGATGATACACAATCATTTGCATGTGCTCCACCTCCGACACACCGCCCACCCAAGCACCCAGTCACCAGAGCCACCCACAAGCCAACTGGCTCCGTGATTTAATTTACACAGTGCAGTTATCCAGGCAGCATGTCCTTCTAAATGGAAGGATCTTTGGTTCCATGGAATCTTCCGCATTGGAATGCTGTGGAACAAAAAGGATTTAAACATTCAGCTTGCTAGCATTCAATGTACCTGCGGCTTGGGTCTTCATCCTGTGGCCCTCCAGCTGCTGTGAAACTACACATCTCAGCATGCCCTGCCACAGTTTTGCTATTAATGTATGCTAAAACTGAGGCAGGGCATGCTGGGATGTGTAGTTCAACCGCAGCTGGAGGGTTGCAGGTTGAAGACCCATGTTCTAGCATGCCTGTTCTATGAAGCATGTTCCGTGATGTCACACTCAGCTTGGAATGGGGTGTCTAGCATGCATTTGCTGACAGCCACTTGAGGGAGACACACATCAGGAGATGCAGCATATCGGAGGTCTTCGATGCCTTTCCAACAAATGCACACCACCTGCTGCTGATCTGGGCACAAAACAATGCTTACAATCGAAAGTCCAAAATGTCCAACTACAGGATTAATGTAAGTATTGAATTTAGGAATGACTTTAGAAGTAGGAAATTAAGTTAGTTCACAAGTACATTCGAATTCAGATCTAAAGTTTAGGTAGGCCTCACGTCCTGGCAGCCCCCAGCATTTAAAAATGCCTTTATTAGAGGTAGGGAATTAAATGTAGATAAGAAGTAGACACAAAATAAGACTCCACAGAGCAGTTTTCAGGTGTCTTTATCAATTGTTGCATTTAAAAAATCATGCAATTAGGGAACACAATGTTGCGACAATGTAACCCTATTTGCAAAATAGTACTAAATAAGTTTGTCGATGTAAGACATTTGCAAAGGCGCATCCAAAACACGCTGGAAAATGCAACTGAATCTGTTTTTGGAGGCTAGAATAGGAAATGTGCATCGGTCCTACAAGTACTGAAAGCTCTTCTCCCATCTCAGTTTTCTGAAAAGCCATTTAATATATGGTTCCCAGATAGGGGACATATCAGATATTGGCTTTCAAAAGCAGCAAATATCATACCACTTCTATTGCCATCAAAGATAAACATTGATTGTTTTCAGATATTGGATTGAAAAAGCAGTCTTTATTGACTTAAAGAAGCAAAAAAACATACATAAACATTACACACATAAGTACCGTGTTGCAGCACAGCCAAAACACAATACCAATCCTGACGGGTTCACTACGGCTGGCCGGCGGTCGGGCTCCCGGCGACCAGCATCCCGGCGCCGGGAGCCCGACCGCCGGCTTACCGACAGCTTGGCGAGCGCAAATGAGCCCCTTGCGGGCTCGCTGCGCTCGCCACGCTACGCGCGCCACACTATTTTATTCTCCCTCTATGGGGGTCGTGGACCCCCACGAGGGAAAATAATTGTCGGTATTCCGGCTGTCGGGCTCCCGGCGCCGGTATACTGAGCGCCGGGAGCCCGACCGCTGGCAAACAGAAGACCACCCATCCTGACGGTATAGTACATTCAAGAACTACAGCACAGGCCAGCCTACACTATAAATCATGAACTGCACTATACATTTAAACTATACAATAATACAACGGTTAATAAGGCTATGGGTGTGGAGTGTAAGAGGGTGAAGGAATCACAAGCCCGAAGCTTTGTTGAAAGACATACACATATAAAGGGAGGGTCAATAAATAGAAAGATATCCTTTACTACAGAATAGAGTCCAATCCAGTCTTTCTGCTCTTCCACAACTGAAAAACGGATAGTGTTCCCAAGCCTTCCATCCTGGAATATCTTTGGTCTTTCGCCAATGAAAAAAACAATGCCTCCAGCAGACTCTTCAACCATGATACAAGATCACAACCAAAAGGCCGAGAAGCGACTACACTTGATCTTAACCAAAACGGCTAAAACTTAGCTGTAGGCTGAAATGGGGTGGGGGAAAGTGCAGTGCACCAAAACATAAGCTGACACAATCATGGAGAATGCGCCAGCATATATGCTCTTCTATCTATATTTTGCAAACCTGCTCTTGTCCCCTCCAGCTGCTCCATGTAGATTTGACGTCTGGCAAGGTGCATAACTCACTGACAAGTAGGCACACTCCTGCATGAGTTTTCTCTCTCACTAGCTGGATGATACACAATCATTTGCATGTGCTCCACCTCCGACACACCGCCCACCCAAGCACCCAGTCACCAGAGCCACCCACAAGCCAACTGGCTCCGTGATTTAATTTACACAGTGCAGTTATCCAGGCAGCATGTCCTTCTAAATGGAAGGATCTTTGGTTCCATGGAATCTTCCGCATTGGAATGCTGTGGAACAAAAAGGATTTAAACATTCAGCTTGCTAGCATTCAATGTACCTGCGGCTTGGGTCTTCAAGCATGCCCTGCCACAGTTTTGCTATTAAGGTATGCTAAAACTGAGGCAGGGCATGCTGGGATGTGTAGTTCCACCGCAGCTGGAGGGTTGCAGGTTGAAAACCCATGTTCTAGCATGCCTGTTCTATAATGCATGTTCCGTGATGTCACACTCAGCTTGGAATGGGGTGTCTAGCATGCATTTGCTGACAGCAACTTGAGGGAGACCCACATCAGGAGATGCAGCATATCGGAGGTCTTCGATGCCTTTCCAACAAATGCACACCACCTGCTGCTGATCTGGGCACAAAACAATGCCCACAATCGAAAGTCCAAAATGTCCAACTACAGGATTAATGTAAGTATTGAATTTAGGAATGACTTTAGAAGTAGGAAATTAAGTTAGTTCACAAGTACATTCGAATTCAGATCTAAAGTCTAGGTAGGCCTCACGTCCTGGCAGCCCCCAGCATTTAAAAATGCCTTGATTAGAGGTAGGGAATTAAATGTAGATAAGAAGTAGACACAAAATAAGACTCCACAGAGCAGTTTTCAGGTGTCTTTATCAATTGTTGCATTTAAAAAATCAAGCAATTAGGGAACACAATGTTGCGACAATGTAACCTTATTTGCAAAATAGTACTAAATAAGTTTGTCAATGTAAGACATTTGCAAAGGCGCATCCAAAACACGCTGGAAAATGCAACTGAATCTGTTTTTGGAGGCTAGAATAGGAAATGTGCATCGGTCCTACAAGTACTGAAAGCTCTTCTCCCATCTCCCTTTTCTGAAAAGCCATTTAATATATGGTTCCCAGATAGGGGACATATCAGATATTGGCTTTCAAAAGCAGCAAATATCATACCACTCCTATTGCCATCAAAGATAAACATTGATTGTTTTCAGATATTGGATTGAAAAAGCAGTCTTTATTGACATAAAGAAGCAAAAAAACATACATAAACATTACACACATAAGTACCGTGTTGCAGCACAGTCAAAACACAATACAAATGCTGACGGTATAGTACATTCAAGAACTACAGCACAGGCCAGCCTACACTATAAATCATGAACTGCACTATACATTTAAACTATACAATAATACAACAGTTAATAAAGCTATGGGTGTGGAGTGTAAAAAAATGAAGGAATCACAAGCCCGAAGCTTTGTTAAAAGACATACACATGTAAGGAGAGGGTCAATAAATAGAAAGATATCCTTTACTATAGAATGTAGTACAATCCGGTCGTTCTGCTCTTCCACAACTGAAAAACGGATAGTGTTCCCAAGCCTTCCATCCTGGAATATCTTTGGTCTTTCGCCAATGAAGAAAACAATGCCTCCAGCAGACTCTTCAACCATGATACAAGATCACAACCAAAAGGCCGAGAAGCGCCAATGAAGAAAACAATGCCTCCAGCAGACTCTTCAACCATGATACAAGATCACAACCAAAAGGCCGAGAAGCGACTACACTTGCTCTTAACCAAAACGGCTAAAACTTAGCTGTAGGCTGAAATGGGGTGGGGGAAAGTGCAGTGCACCAAAACATAAGCTGACACAATCATGGAGAATGCGCCAGCATATATGCTCTTCTATCTATATTTTGCAAACCTGCTCTTGTCCCCTCCAGCTGCTCCATGTAGATTTGATGTCTGGCAAGGTGCATAACCCCTTGACAAGCAGGCACACTCCTGCATGAGTTTTCTCTCTCACTAGCTGGATGATACACAATCATTTGCATATGCTCCACCTCCGACACACCGTCCACCCAACCACCCAGTCACCAGAGCCACCCACAAGCCAACTGGCTCCGTGATTTAATTTGCACAGTGCGGTCATCCAGGCAGCATGCCCTTCTCAATGGAAGGATCTCTGGTTCCATGGAATCTTCCGCATTGGAATGCTGTGGAACAAAAAGGATTTAAACATTCAGCTTGCTAGCATTCAATGTACCTGCGGCTTGGGTCTTCATCCTGTGGCCCTCCAGCTGCTGTGAAACTACACATCTCAGCATGCCCTGCCACAGTTTTGCTATTAATGTATGCTAAAACTGAGGCAGGGCATGCTGGGATGTGTAGTTCAACCGCAGCTGGAGGGTTGCAGGTTGAAGACCCATGTTCTAGCATGCCTGTTCTATGAAGCATGTTCCATGATGTCACACTCAGCTTGGAATGGGGTGTCTAGCATGCATTTGCTGACAGCCACTTGAGGGAGACACACATCAGGAGATGCAGCATATCGGAGGTCTTCGATGCCTTTCCAACAAATGCACACCACCTGCTGCTGATCTGGGCACAAAACAATGCTTACAATCGAAAGTCCAAAATGTCCAACTACAGGATTAATGTAAGTATTGAATTTAGGAATGACTTTAGAAGTAGGAAATTAAGTTAGTTCACAAGTACATTCGAATTCAGATCTAAAGTTTAGGTAGGCCTCACGTCCTGGCAGCCCCCAGCATTTAAAAATGCCTTTATTAGAGGTAGGGAATTAAATGTAGATAAGAAGTAGACACAAAATAAGACTCCACAGAGCAGTTTTCAGGTGTCTTTATCAATTGTTGCATTTAAAAAATCATGCAATTAGGGAACACAATGTTGCGACAATGTAACCCTATTTGCAAAATAGTACTAAATAAGTTTGTCGATGTAAGACATTTGCAAAGGCGCATCCAAAACACGCTGGAAAATGCAACTGAATCTGTTTTTGGAGGCTAGAATAGGAAATGTGCATCGGTCCTACAAGTACTGAAAGCTCTTCTCCCATCTCAGTTTTCTGAAAAGCCATTTAATATATGGTTCCCAGATAGGGGACATATCAGATATTGGCTTTCAAAAGCAGCAAATATCATACCACTTCTATTGCCATCAAAGATAAACATTGATTGTTTTCAGATATTGGATTGAAAAAGCAGTCTTTATTGACATAAAGAAGCAAAAAAACATACATAAACATTACACACATAAGTACCGTGTTGCAGCACAGCCAAAACACAATACCAATCCTGACGGGTTCACTACGGCTGGCCGGCGGTCGGGCTCCCGGCGACCAGCATCCCGGCGCCGGGAGCCCGACCGCCGGCTTACCGACAGCTTGGCGAGCGCAAATGAGCCCCTTGCGGGCTCGCTGCGCTCGCCACGCTACGCGCGCCACACTATTTTATTCTCCCTCTATGGGGGTCGTGGACCCCCACGAGGGAAAATAATTGTCGGTATTCCGGCTGTCGGGCTCCCGGCGCCGGTATACTGAGCGCCGGGAGCCCGACCGCCGGCAAACAGAAGACCACCCATCCTGACGGTATAGTACATTCAAGAACTACAGCACAGGCCAGCCTACACTATAAATCATGAACTGCACTATACATTTAAACTATACAATAATACAACGGTTAATAAGGCTATGGGTGTGGAGTGTAAGAGGGTGAAGGAATCACAAGCCCGAAGCTTTGTTGAAAGACATACACATATAAAGGGAGGGTCAATAAATAGAAAGATATCCTTTACTACAGAATAGAGTCCAATCCAGTCTTTCTGCTCTTCCACAACTGAAAAACGGATAGTGTTCCCAAGCCTTCCATCCTGGAATATCTTCGGTCTTTCGCCAATGAAGAAAACAATCCCTCCAGAAGACCTATCAACCATGATACAAGATCACAACCAAAAGGCCGAGAAGCGACTACACTTGATCTTAACCAAAACGGCTAAAACTTAGCTGTAGGCTGAAATGGGGTGGGGGAAAGTGCAGTGCACCAAAACATAAGCTGACACAATCATGGAGAATGCGCCAGCATATATGCTCTTCTATCTATATTTTGCAAACCTGCTCTTGTCCCCTCCAGCTGCTCCATGTAGATTTGACGTCTGGCAAGGTGCATAACTCACTGACAAGCAGGCACACTCCTGCATGAGTTTTCTCTCTCACTAGCTGGATGATACACAATCATTTGCATGTGCTCCACCTCCGACACACCGCCCACCCAAGCACCCAGTCACCAGAGCCACCCACAAGCCAACTGGCTCCGTGATTTAATTTACACAGTGCAGTTATCCAGGCAGCATGTCCTTCTAAATGGAAGGATCTTTGGTTCCATGGAATCTTCCGCATTGGAATGCTGTGGAACAAAAAGGATTTAAACATTCAGCTTGCTAGCATTCAATGTACCTGCGGCTTGGGTCTTCAAGCATGCCCTGCCACAGTTTTGCTATTAAGGTATGCTAAAACTGAGGCAGGGCATGCTGGGATGTGTAGTTCCACCGCAGCTGGAGGGTTGCAGGTTGAAAACCCATGTTCTAGCATGCCTGTTCTATAATGCATGTTCCGTGATGTCACACTCAGCTTGGAATGGGGTGTCTAGCATGCATTTGCTGACAGCAACTTGAGGGAGACCCACATCAGGAGATGCAGCATATCGGAGGTCTTCGATGCCTTTCCAACAAATGCACACCACCTGCTGCTGATCTGGGCACAAAACAATGCCCACAATCGAAAGTCCAAAATGTCCAACTACAGGATTAATGTAAGTATTGAATTTAGGAATGACTTTAGAAGTAGGAAATTAAGTTAGTTCACAAGTACATTCGAATTCAGATCTAAAGTCTAGGTAGGCCTCACGTCCTGGCAGCCCCCAGCATTTAAAAATGCCTTGATTAGAGGTAGGGAATTAAATGTAGATAAGAAGTAGACACAAAATAAGACTCCACAGAGCAGTTTTCAGGTGTCTTTATCAATTGTTGCATTTAAAAAATCAAGCAATTAGGGAACACAATGTTGCGACAATGTAACCTTATTTGCAAAATAGTACTAAATAAGTTTGTCAATGTAAGACATTTGCAAAGGCGCATCCAAAACACGCTGGAAAATGCAACTGAATCTGTTTTTGGAGGCTAGAATAGGAAATGTGCATCGGTCCTACAAGTACTGAAAGCTCTTCTCCCATCTCCCTTTTCTGAAAAGCCATTTAATATATGGTTCCCAGATAGGGGACATATCAGATATTGGCTTTCAAAAGCAGCAAATATCATACCACTCCTATTGCCATCAAAGATAAACATTGATTGTTTTCAGATATTGGATTGAAAAAGCAGTCTTTATTGACATAAAGAAGCAAAAAAACATACATAAACATTACACACATAAGTACCGTGTTGCAGCACAGTCAAAACACAATACAAATGCTGACGGTATAGTACATTCAAGAACTACAGCACAGGCCAGCCTACACTATAAATCATGAACTGCACTATACATTTAAACTATACAATAATACAACAGTTAATAAAGCTATGGGTGTGGAGTGTAAAAAAATGAAGGAATCACAAGCCCGAAGCTTTGTTAAAAGACATACACATGTAAGGAGAGGGTCAATAAATAGAAAGATATCCTTTACTATAGAATGTAGTACAATCCGGTCGTTCTGCTCTTCCACAACTGAAAAACGGATAGTGTTCCCAAGCCTTCCATCCTGGAATATCTTTGGTCTTTCGCCAATGAAGAAAACAATGCCTCCAGCAGACTCTTCAACCATGATACAAGATCACAACCAAAAGGCCGAGAAGCGCCAATGAAGAAAACAATGCCTCCAGCAGACTCTTCAACCATGATACAAGATCACAACCAAAAGGCCGAGAAGCGACTACACTTGATCTTAACCAAAACGGCTAAAACTTAGCTGTAGGCTGAAATGGGGTGGGGGAAAGTGCAGTGCACCAAAACATAAGCTGACACAATCATGGAGAATGCACCAGCATATATGCTCTTCTATCTATATTTTGCAAACCTGCTCTTGTCCCCTCCAGCTGCTCCATGTAGATTTGATGTCTGGCAAGGTGCATAACCCCTTGACAAGCAGGCACACTCCTGCATGAGTTTTCTCTCTCACTAGCTGGATGATACACAATCATTTGCATATGCTCCACCTCCGACACACCGTCCACCCAACCACCCAGTCACCAGAGCCACCCACAAGCCAACTGGCTCCGTGATTTAATTTGCACAGTGCGGTCATCCAGGCAGCATGCCCTTCTCAATGGAAGGATCTCTGGTTCCATGGAATCTTCCGCATTGGAATGCTGTGGAACAAAAAGGATTTAAACATTCAGCTTGCTAGCATTCAATGTACCTGCGGCTTGGGTCTTCATCCTGTGGCCCTCCAGCTGCTGTGAAACTACACATCTCAGCATGCCCTGCCACAGTTTTGCTATTAATGTATGCTAAAACTGAGGCAGGGCATGCTGGGATGTGTAGTTCAACCGCAGCTGGAGGGTTGCAGGTTGAAGACCCATGTTCTAGCATGCCTGTTCTATGAAGCATGTTCCATGATGTCACACTCAGCTTGGAATGGGGTGTCTAGCATGCATTTGCTGACAGCCACTTGAGGGAGACACACATCAGGAGATGCAGCATATCGGAGGTCTTCGATGCCTTTCCAACAAATGCACACCACCTGCTGCTGATCTGGGCACAAAACAATGCTTACAATCGAAAGTCCAAAATGTCCAACTACAGGATTAATGTAAGTATTGAATTTAGGAATGACTTTAGAAGTAGGAAATTAAGTTAGTTCACAAGTACATTCGAATTCAGATCTAAAGTTTAGGTAGGCCTCACGTCCTGGCAGCCCCCAGCATTTAAAAATGCCTTTATTAGAGGTAGGGAATTAAATGTAGATAAGAAGTAGACACAAAATAAGACTCCACAGAGCAGTTTTCAGGTGTCTTTATCAATTGTTGCATTTAAAAAATCATGCAATTAGGGAACACAATGTTGCGACAATGTAACCCTATTTGCAAAATAGTACTAAATAAGTTTGTCGATGTAAGACATTTGCAAAGGCGCATCCAAAACACGCTGGAAAATGCAACTGAATCTGTTTTTGGAGGCTAGAATAGGAAATGTGCATCGGTCCTACAAGTACTGAAAGCTCTTCTCCCATCTCAGTTTTCTGAAAAGCCATTTAATATATGGTTCCCAGATAGGGGACATATCAGATATTGGCTTTCAAAAGCAGCAAATATCATACCACTTCTATTGCCATCAAAGATAAACATTGATTGTTTTCAGATATTGGATTGAAAAAGCAGTCTTTATTGACATAAAGAAGCAAAAAAACATACATAAACATTACACACATAAGTACCGTGTTGCAGCACAGCCAAAACACAATACCAATCCTGACGGGTTCACTACGGCTGGCCGGCGGTCGGGCTCCCGGCGACCAGCATCCCGGCGCCGGGAGCCCGACCGCCGGCTTACCGACAGCTTGGCGAGCGCAAATGAGCCCCTTGCGGGCTCGCTGCGCTCGCCACGCTACGCGCGCCACACTATTTTATTCTCCCTCTATGGGGGTCGTGGACCCCCACGAGGGAAAATAATTGTCGGTATTCCGGCTGTCGGGCTCCCGGCGCCGGTATACTGAGCGCCGGGAGCCCGACCGCCGGCAAACAGAAGACCACCCATCCTGACGGTATAGTACATTCAAGAACTACAGCACAGGCCAGCCTACACTATAAATCATGAACTGCACTATACATTTAAACTATACAATAATACAACGGTTAATAAGGCTATGGGTGTGGAGTGTAAGAGGGTGAAGGAATCACAAGCCCGAAGCTTTGTTGAAAGACATACACATATAAAGGGAGGGTCAATAAATAGAAAGATATCCTTTACTACAGAATAGAGTCCAATCCAGTCTTTCTGCTCTTCCACAACTGAAAAACGGATAGTGTTCCCAAGCCTTCCATCCTGGAATATCTTCGGTCTTTCGCCAATGAAGAAAACAATCCCTCCAGAAGACCTATCAACCATGATACAAGATCACAACCAAAAGGCCGAGAAGCGACTACACTTGATCTTAACCAAAACGGCTAAAACTTAGCTGTAGGCTGAAATGGGGTGGGGGAAAGTGCAGTGCACCAAAACATAAGCTGACACAATCATGGAGAATGCGCCAGCATATATGCTCTTCTATCTATATTTTGCAAACCTGCTCTTGTCCCCTCCAGCTGCTCCATGTAGATTTGACGTCTGGCAAGGTGCATAACTCACTGACAAGCAGGCACACTCCTGCATGAGTTTTCTCTCTCACTAGCTGGATGATACACAATCATTTGCATGTGCTCCACCTCCGACACACCGCCCACCCAAGCACCCAGTCACCAGAGCCACCCACAAGCCAACTGGCTCCGTGATTTAATTTACACAGTGCAGTTATCCAGGCAGCATGTCCTTCTAAATGGAAGGATCTTTGGTTCCATGGAATCTTCCGCATTGGAATGCTGTGGAACAAAAAGGATTTAAACATTCAGCTTGCTAGCATTCAATGTACCTGCGGCTTGGGTCTTCAAGCATGCCCTGCCACAGTTTTGCTATTAAGGTATGCTAAAACTGAGGCAGGGCATGCTGGGATGTGTAGTTCCACCGCAGCTGGAGGGTTGCAGGTTGAAAACCCATGTTCTAGCATGCCTGTTCTATAATGCATGTTCCGTGATGTCACACTCAGCTTGGAATGGGGTGTCTAGCATGCATTTGCTGACAGCAACTTGAGGGAGACCCACATCAGGAGATGCAGCATATCGGAGGTCTTCGATGCCTTTCCAACAAATGCACACCACCTGCTGCTGATCTGGGCACAAAACAATGCCCACAATCGAAAGTCCAAAATGTCCAACTACAGGATTAATGTAAGTATTGAATTTAGGAATGACTTTAGAAGTAGGAAATTAAGTTAGTTCACAAGTACATTCGAATTCAGATCTAAAGTCTAGGTAGGCCTCACGTCCTGGCAGCCCCCAGCATTTAAAAATGCCTTGATTAGAGGTAGGGAATTAAATGTAGATAAGAAGTAGACACAAAATAAGACTCCACAGAGCAGTTTTCAGGTGTCTTTATCAATTGTTGCATTTAAAAAATCAAGCAATTAGGGAACACAATGTTGCGACAATGTAACCTTATTTGCAAAATAGTACTAAATAAGTTTGTCAATGTAAGACATTTGCAAAGGCGCATCCAAAACACGCTGGAAAATGCAACTGAATCTGTTTTTGGAGGCTAGAATAGGAAATGTGCATCGGTCCTACAAGTACTGAAAGCTCTTCTCCCATCTCCCTTTTCTGAAAAGCCATTTAATATATGGTTCCCAGATAGGGGACATATCAGATATTGGCTTTCAAAAGCAGCAAATATCATACCACTCCTATTGCCATCAAAGATAAACATTGATTGTTTTCAGATATTGGATTGAAAAAGCAGTCTTTATTGACATAAAGAAGCAAAAAAACATACATAAACATTACACACATAAGTACCGTGTTGCAGCACAGTCAAAACACAATACAAATGCTGACGGTATAGTACATTCAAGAACTACAGCACAGGCCAGCCTACACTATAAATCATGAACTGCACTATACATTTAAACTATACAATAATACAACAGTTAATAAAGCTATGGGTGTGGAGTGTAAAAAAATGAAGGAATCACAAGCCCGAAGCTTTGTTAAAAGACATACACATGTAAGGAGAGGGTCAATAAATAGAAAGATATCCTTTACTATAGAATGTAGTACAATCCGGTCGTTCTGCTCTTCCACAACTGAAAAACGGATAGTGTTCCCAAGCCTTCCATCCTGGAATATCTTTGGTCTTTCGCCAATGAAGAAAACAATGCCTCCAGCAGACTCTTCAACCATGATACAAGATCACAACCAAAAGGCCGAGAAGCGCCAATGAAGAAAACAATGCCTCCAGCAGACTCTTCAACCATGATACAAGATCACAACCAAAAGGCCGAGAAGCGACTACACTTGATCTTAACCAAAACGGCTAAAACTTAGCTGTAGGCTGAAATGGGGTGGGGGAAAGTGCAGTGCACCAAAACATAAGCTGACACAATCATGGAGAATGCGCCAGCATATATGCTCTTCTATCTATATTTTGCAAACCTGCTCTTGTCCCCTCCAGCTGCTCCATGTAGATTTGATGTCTGGCAAGGTGCATAACCCCTTGACAAGCAGGCACACTCCTGCATGAGTTTTCTCTCTCACTAGCTGGATGATACACAATCATTTGCATATGCTCCACCTCCGACACACCGTCCACCCAACCACCCAGTCACCAGAGCCACCCACAAGCCAACTGGCTCCGTGATTTAATTTGCACAGTGCGGTCATCCAGGCAGCATGCCCTTCTCAATGGAAGGATCTCTGGTTCCATTGAATCTTCCGCATTGGAATGCTGTGGAACAAAAAGGATTTAAACATTCAGCTTGCTAGCATTCAATGTACCTGCGGCTTGGGTCTTCATCCTGTGGCCCTCCAGCTGCTGTGAAACTACACATCTCAGCATGCCCTGCCACAGTTTTGCTATTAAGGTATGCTAAAACTGAGGCAGGGCATGCTGGGATGTGTAGTTCCACCGCAGCTGGAGGGTTGCAGGTTGAAGACCCATGTTCTAGCAGTCCTGTTCTATGGTGCATGTTCTGTGATGTCACACTCAGCTTGGAATGGGGTGTCTAGCATGCATTTGCTGACAGCCACTTGAGGGAGACACACATCAGGAGATGCAGCATATCGGAGGTCTTCGATGCCTTTCCAACAAATGCACACCACCTGCTGCTGATCTGGGCACAAAACAATGCTTACAATCGAAAGTCCAAAATGTCCAACTACAGGATTAATGTAAGTATTGAATTTAGGAATGACTTTAGAAGTAGGAAATTAAGTTAGTTCACAAGTACATTCGAATTCAGATCTAAAGTTTAGGTAGGCCTCACGTCCTGGCAGCCCCCAGCATTTAAAAATGCCTTTATTAGAGGTAGGGAATTAAATGTAGATAAGAAGTAGACACAAAATAAGACTCCACAGAGCAGTTTTCAGGTGTCTTTATCAATTGTTGCATTTAAAAAATCATGCAATTAGGGAACACAATGTTGCGACAATGTAACCCTATTTGCAAAATAGTACTAAATAAGTTTGTCGATGTAAGACATTTGCAAAGGCGCATCCAAAACACGCTGGAAAATGCAACTGAATCTGTTTTTGGAGGCTAGAATAGGAAATGTGCATCGGTCCTACAAGTACTGAAAGCTCTTCTCCCATCTCAGTTTTCTGAAAAGCCATTTAATATATGGTTCCCAGATAGGGGACATATCAGATATTGGCTTTCAAAAGCAGCAAATATCATACCACTTCTATTGCCATCAAAGATAAACATTGATTGTTTTCAGATATTGGATTGAAAAAGCAGTCTTTATTGACTTAAAGAAGCAAAAAAACATACATAAACATTACACACATAAGTACCGTGTTGCAGCACAGCCAAAACACAATACCAATCCTGACGGGTTCACTACGGCTGGCCGGCGGTCGGGCTCCCGGCGACCAGCATCCCGGCGCCGGGAGCCCGACCGCCGGCTTACCGACAGCTTGGCGAGCGCAAATGAGCCCCTTGCGGGCTCGCTGCGCTCGCCACGCTACGCGCGCCACACTATTTTATTCTCCCTCTATGGGGGTCGTGGACCCCCACGAGGGAAAATAATTGTCGGTATTCCGGCTGTCGGGCTCCCGGCGCCGGTATACTGAGCGCCGGGAGCCCGACCGCTGGCAAACAGAAGACCACCCATCCTGACGGTATAGTACATTCAAGAACTACAGCACAGGCCAGCCTACACTATAAATCATGAACTGCACTATACATTTAAACTATACAATAATACAACGGTTAATAAGGCTATGGGTGTGGAGTGTAAGAGGGTGAAGGAATCACAAGCCCGAAGCTTTGTTGAAAGACATACACATATAAAGGGAGGGTCAATAAATAGAAAGATATCCTTTACTACAGAATAGAGTCCAATCCAGTCTTTCTGCTCTTCCACAACTGAAAAACGGATAGTGTTCCCAAGCCTTCCATCCTGGAATATCTTTGGTCTTTCGCCAATGAAAAAAACAATGCCTCCAGCAGACTCTTCAACCATGATACAAGATCACAACCAAAAGGCCGAGAAGCGACTACACTTGATCTTAACCAAAACGGCTAAAACTTAGCTGTAGGCTGAAATGGGGTGGGGGAAAGTGCAGTGCACCAAAACATAAGCTGACACAATCATGGAGAATGCGCCAGCATATATGCTCTTCTATCTATATTTTGCAAACCTGCTCTTGTCCCCTCCAGCTGCTCCATGTAGATTTGACGTCTGGCAAGGTGCATAACTCACTGACAAGTAGGCACACTCCTGCATGAGTTTTCTCTCTCACTAGCTGGATGATACACAATCATTTGCATGTGCTCCACCTCCGACACACCGCCCACCCAAGCACCCAGTCACCAGAGCCACCCACAAGCCAACTGGCTCCGTGATTTAATTTACACAGTGCAGTTATCCAGGCAGCATGTCCTTCTAAATGGAAGGATCTTTGGTTCCATGGAATCTTCCGCATTGGAATGCTGTGGAACAAAAAGGATTTAAACATTCAGCTTGCTAGCATTCAATGTACCTGCGGCTTGGGTCTTCAAGCATGCCCTGCCACAGTTTTGCTATTAAGGTATGCTAAAACTGAGGCAGGGCATGCTGGGATGTGTAGTTCCACCGCAGCTGGAGGGTTGCAGGTTGAAAACCCATGTTCTAGCATGCCTGTTCTATAATGCATGTTCCGTGATGTCACACTCAGCTTGGAATGGGGTGTCTAGCATGCATTTGCTGACAGCAACTTGAGGGAGACCCACATCAGGAGATGCAGCATATCGGAGGTCTTCGATGCCTTTCCAACAAATGCACACCACCTGCTGCTGATCTGGGCACAAAACAATGCCCACAATCGAAAGTCCAAAATGTCCAACTACAGGATTAATGTAAGTATTGAATTTAGGAATGACTTTAGAAGTAGGAAATTAAGTTAGTTCACAAGTACATTCGAATTCAGATCTAAAGTCTAGGTAGGCCTCACGTCCTGGCAGCCCCCAGCATTTAAAAATGCCTTGATTAGAGGTAGGGAATTAAATGTAGATAAGAAGTAGACACAAAATAAGACTCCACAGAGCAGTTTTCAGGTGTCTTTATCAATTGTTGCATTTAAAAAATCAAGCAATTAGGGAACACAATGTTGCGACAATGTAACCTTATTTGCAAAATAGTACTAAATAAGTTTGTCAATGTAAGACATTTGCAAAGGCGCATCCAAAACACGCTGGAAAATGCAACTGAATCTGTTTTTGGAGGCTAGAATAGGAAATGTGCATCGGTCCTACAAGTACTGAAAGCTCTTCTCCCATCTCCCTTTTCTGAAAAGCCATTTAATATATGGTTCCCAGATAGGGGACATATCAGATATTGGCTTTCAAAAGCAGCAAATATCATACCACTCCTATTGCCATCAAAGATAAACATTGATTGTTTTCAGATATTGGATTGAAAAAGCAGTCTTTATTGACATAAAGAAGCAAAAAAACATACATAAACATTACACACATAAGTACCGTGTTGCAGCACAGTCAAAACACAATACAAATGCTGACGGTATAGTACATTCAAGAACTACAGCACAGGCCAGCCTACACTATAAATCATGAACTGCACTATACATTTAAACTATACAATAATACAACAGTTAATAAAGCTATGGGTGTGGAGTGTAAAAAAATGAAGGAATCACAAGCCCGAAGCTTTGTTAAAAGACATACACATGTAAGGAGAGGGTCAATAAATAGAAAGATATCCTTTACTATAGAATGTAGTACAATCCGGTCGTTCTGCTCTTCCACAACTGAAAAACGGATAGTGTTCCCAAGCCTTCCATCCTGGAATATCTTTGGTCTTTCGCCAATGAAGAAAACAATGCCTCCAGCAGACTCTTCAACCATGATACAAGATCACAACCAAAAGGCCGAGAAGCGCCAATGAAGAAAACAATGCCTCCAGCAGACTCTTCAACCATGATACAAGATCACAACCAAAAGGCCGAGAAGCGACTACACTTGCTCTTAACCAAAACGGCTAAAACTTAGCTGTAGGCTGAAATGGGGTGGGGGAAAGTGCAGTGCACCAAAACATAAGCTGACACAATCATGGAGAATGCGCCAGCATATATGCTCTTCTATCTATATTTTGCAAACCTGCTCTTGTCCCCTCCAGCTGCTCCATGTAGATTTGATGTCTGGCAAGGTGCATAACCCCTTGACAAGCAGGCACACTCCTGCATGAGTTTTCTCTCTCACTAGCTGGATGATACACAATCATTTGCATATGCTCCACCTCCGACACACCGTCCACCCAACCACCCAGTCACCAGAGCCACCCACAAGCCAACTGGCTCCGTGATTTAATTTGCACAGTGCGGTCATCCAGGCAGCATGCCCTTCTCAATGGAAGGATCTCTGGTTCCATGGAATCTTCCGCATTGGAATGCTGTGGAACAAAAAGGATTTAAACATTCAGCTTGCTAGCATTCAATGTACCTGCGGCTTGGGTCTTCATCCTGTGGCCCTCCAGCTGCTGTGAAACTACACATCTCAGCATGCCCTGCCACAGTTTTGCTATTAATGTATGCTAAAACTGAGGCAGGGCATGCTGGGATGTGTAGTTCAACCGCAGCTGGAGGGTTGCAGGTTGAAGACCCATGTTCTAGCATGCCTGTTCTATGAAGCATGTTCCATGATGTCACACTCAGCTTGGAATGGGGTGTCTAGCATGCATTTGCTGACAGCCACTTGAGGGAGACACACATCAGGAGATGCAGCATATCGGAGGTCTTCGATGCCTTTCCAACAAATGCACACCACCTGCTGCTGATCTGGGCACAAAACAATGCTTACAATCGAAAGTCCAAAATGTCCAACTACAGGATTAATGTAAGTATTGAATTTAGGAATGACTTTAGAAGTAGGAAATTAAGTTAGTTCACAAGTACATTCGAATTCAGATCTAAAGTTTAGGTAGGCCTCACGTCCTGGCAGCCCCCAGCATTTAAAAATGCCTTTATTAGAGGTAGGGAATTAAATGTAGATAAGAAGTAGACACAAAATAAGACTCCACAGAGCAGTTTTCAGGTGTCTTTATCAATTGTTGCATTTAAAAAATCATGCAATTAGGGAACACAATGTTGCGACAATGTAACCCTATTTGCAAAATAGTACTAAATAAGTTTGTCGATGTAAGACATTTGCAAAGGCGCATCCAAAACACGCTGGAAAATGCAACTGAATCTGTTTTTGGAGGCTAGAATAGGAAATGTGCATCGGTCCTACAAGTACTGAAAGCTCTTCTCCCATCTCAGTTTTCTGAAAAGCCATTTAATATATGGTTCCCAGATAGGGGACATATCAGATATTGGCTTTCAAAAGCAGCAAATATCATACCACTTCTATTGCCATCAAAGATAAACATTGATTGTTTTCAGATATTGGATTGAAAAAGCAGTCTTTATTGACATAAAGAAGCAAAAAAACATACATAAACATTACACACATAAGTACCGTGTTGCAGCACAGCCAAAACACAATACCAATCCTGACGGGTTCACTACGGCTGGCCGGCGGTCGGGCTCCCGGCGACCAGCATCCCGGCGCCGGGAGCCCGACCGCCGGCTTACCGACAGCTTGGCGAGCGCAAATGAGCCCCTTGCGGGCTCGCTGCGCTCGCCACGCTACGCGCGCCACACTATTTTATTCTCCCTCTATGGGGGTCGTGGACCCCCACGAGGGAAAATAATTGTCGGTATTCCGGCTGTCGGGCTCCCGGCGCCGGTATACTGAGCGCCGGGAGCCCGACCGCCGGCAAACAGAAGACCACCCATCCTGACGGTATAGTACATTCAAGAACTACAGCACAGGCCAGCCTACACTATAAATCATGAACTGCACTATACATTTAAACTATACAATAATACAACGGTTAATAAGGCTATGGGTGTGGAGTGTAAGAGGGTGAAGGAATCACAAGCCCGAAGCTTTGTTGAAAGACATACACATATAAAGGGAGGGTCAATAAATAGAAAGATATCCTTTACTACAGAATAGAGTCCAATCCAGTCTTTCTGCTCTTCCACAACTGAAAAACGGATAGTGTTCCCAAGCCTTCCATCCTGGAATATCTTCGGTCTTTCGCCAATGAAGAAAACAATCCCTCCAGAAGACCTATCAACCATGATACAAGATCACAACCAAAAGGCCGAGAAGCGACTACACTTGATCTTAACCAAAACGGCTAAAACTTAGCTGTAGGCTGAAATGGGGTGGGGGAAAGTGCAGTGCACCAAAACATAAGCTGACACAATCATGGAGAATGCGCCAGCATATATGCTCTTCTATCTATATTTTGCAAACCTGCTCTTGTCCCCTCCAGCTGCTCCATGTAGATTTGACGTCTGGCAAGGTGCATAACTCACTGACAAGCAGGCACACTCCTGCATGAGTTTTCTCTCTCACTAGCTGGATGATACACAATCATTTGCATGTGCTCCACCTCCGACACACCGCCCACCCAAGCACCCAGTCACCAGAGCCACCCACAAGCCAACTGGCTCCGTGATTTAATTTACACAGTGCAGTTATCCAGGCAGCATGTCCTTCTAAATGGAAGGATCTTTGGTTCCATGGAATCTTCCGCATTGGAATGCTGTGGAACAAAAAGGATTTAAACATTCAGCTTGCTAGCATTCAATGTACCTGCGGCTTGGGTCTTCAAGCATGCCCTGCCACAGTTTTGCTATTAAGGTATGCTAAAACTGAGGCAGGGCATGCTGGGATGTGTAGTTCCACCGCAGCTGGAGGGTTGCAGGTTGAAAACCCATGTTCTAGCATGCCTGTTCTATAATGCATGTTCCGTGATGTCACACTCAGCTTGGAATGGGGTGTCTAGCATGCATTTGCTGACAGCAACTTGAGGGAGACCCACATCAGGAGATGCAGCATATCGGAGGTCTTCGATGCCTTTCCAACAAATGCACACCACCTGCTGCTGATCTGGGCACAAAACAATGCCCACAATCGAAAGTCCAAAATGTCCAACTACAGGATTAATGTAAGTATTGAATTTAGGAATGACTTTAGAAGTAGGAAATTAAGTTAGTTCACAAGTACATTCGAATTCAGATCTAAAGTCTAGGTAGGCCTCACGTCCTGGCAGCCCCCAGCATTTAAAAATGCCTTGATTAGAGGTAGGGAATTAAATGTAGATAAGAAGTAGACACAAAATAAGACTCCACAGAGCAGTTTTCAGGTGTCTTTATCAATTGTTGCATTTAAAAAATCAAGCAATTAGGGAACACAATGTTGCGACAATGTAACCTTATTTGCAAAATAGTACTAAATAAGTTTGTCAATGTAAGACATTTGCAAAGGCGCATCCAAAACACGCTGGAAAATGCAACTGAATCTGTTTTTGGAGGCTAGAATAGGAAATGTGCATCGGTCCTACAAGTACTGAAAGCTCTTCTCCCATCTCCCTTTTCTGAAAAGCCATTTAATATATGGTTCCCAGATAGGGGACATATCAGATATTGGCTTTCAAAAGCAGCAAATATCATACCACTCCTATTGCCATCAAAGATAAACATTGATTGTTTTCAGATATTGGATTGAAAAAGCAGTCTTTATTGACATAAAGAAGCAAAAAAACATACATAAACATTACACACATAAGTACCGTGTTGCAGCACAGTCAAAACACAATACAAATGCTGACGGTATAGTACATTCAAGAACTACAGCACAGGCCAGCCTACACTATAAATCATGAACTGCACTATACATTTAAACTATACAATAATACAACAGTTAATAAAGCTATGGGTGTGGAGTGTAAAAAAATGAAGGAATCACAAGCCCGAAGCTTTGTTAAAAGACATACACATGTAAGGAGAGGGTCAATAAATAGAAAGATATCCTTTACTATAGAATGTAGTACAATCCGGTCGTTCTGCTCTTCCACAACTGAAAAACGGATAGTGTTCCCAAGCCTTCCATCCTGGAATATCTTTGGTCTTTCGCCAATGAAGAAAACAATGCCTCCAGCAGACTCTTCAACCATGATACAAGATCACAACCAAAAGGCCGAGAAGCGCCAATGAAGAAAACAATGCCTCCAGCAGACTCTTCAACCATGATACAAGATCACAACCAAAAGGCCGAGAAGCGACTACACTTGATCTTAACCAAAACGGCTAAAACTTAGCTGTAGGCTGAAATGGGGTGGGGGAAAGTGCAGTGCACCAAAACATAAGCTGACACAATCATGGAGAATGCACCAGCATATATGCTCTTCTATCTATATTTTGCAAACCTGCTCTTGTCCCCTCCAGCTGCTCCATGTAGATTTGATGTCTGGCAAGGTGCATAACCCCTTGACAAGCAGGCACACTCCTGCATGAGTTTTCTCTCTCACTAGCTGGATGATACACAATCATTTGCATATGCTCCACCTCCGACACACCGTCCACCCAACCACCCAGTCACCAGAGCCACCCACAAGCCAACTGGCTCCGTGATTTAATTTGCACAGTGCGGTCATCCAGGCAGCATGCCCTTCTCAATGGAAGGATCTCTGGTTCCATGGAATCTTCCGCATTGGAATGCTGTGGAACAAAAAGGATTTAAACATTCAGCTTGCTAGCATTCAATGTACCTGCGGCTTGGGTCTTCATCCTGTGGCCCTCCAGCTGCTGTGAAACTACACATCTCAGCATGCCCTGCCACAGTTTTGCTATTAATGTATGCTAAAACTGAGGCAGGGCATGCTGGGATGTGTAGTTCAACCGCAGCTGGAGGGTTGCAGGTTGAAGACCCATGTTCTAGCATGCCTGTTCTATGAAGCATGTTCCATGATGTCACACTCAGCTTGGAATGGGGTGTCTAGCATGCATTTGCTGACAGCCACTTGAGGGAGACACACATCAGGAGATGCAGCATATCGGAGGTCTTCGATGCCTTTCCAACAAATGCACACCACCTGCTGCTGATCTGGGCACAAAACAATGCTTACAATCGAAAGTCCAAAATGTCCAACTACAGGATTAATGTAAGTATTGAATTTAGGAATGACTTTAGAAGTAGGAAATTAAGTTAGTTCACAAGTACATTCGAATTCAGATCTAAAGTTTAGGTAGGCCTCACGTCCTGGCAGCCCCCAGCATTTAAAAATGCCTTTATTAGAGGTAGGGAATTAAATGTAGATAAGAAGTAGACACAAAATAAGACTCCACAGAGCAGTTTTCAGGTGTCTTTATCAATTGTTGCATTTAAAAAATCATGCAATTAGGGAACACAATGTTGCGACAATGTAACCCTATTTGCAAAATAGTACTAAATAAGTTTGTCGATGTAAGACATTTGCAAAGGCGCATCCAAAACACGCTGGAAAATGCAACTGAATCTGTTTTTGGAGGCTAGAATAGGAAATGTGCATCGGTCCTACAAGTACTGAAAGCTCTTCTCCCATCTCAGTTTTCTGAAAAGCCATTTAATATATGGTTCCCAGATAGGGGACATATCAGATATTGGCTTTCAAAAGCAGCAAATATCATACCACTTCTATTGCCATCAAAGATAAACATTGATTGTTTTCAGATATTGGATTGAAAAAGCAGTCTTTATTGACATAAAGAAGCAAAAAAACATACATAAACATTACACACATAAGTACCGTGTTGCAGCACAGCCAAAACACAATACCAATCCTGACGGGTTCACTACGGCTGGCCGGCGGTCGGGCTCCCGGCGACCAGCATCCCGGCGCCGGGAGCCCGACCGCCGGCTTACCGACAGCTTGGCGAGCGCAAATGAGCCCCTTGCGGGCTCGCTGCGCTCGCCACGCTACGCGCGCCACACTATTTTATTCTCCCTCTATGGGGGTCGTGGACCCCCACGAGGGAAAATAATTGTCGGTATTCCGGCTGTCGGGCTCCCGGCGCCGGTATACTGAGCGCCGGGAGCCCGACCGCCGGCAAACAGAAGACCACCCATCCTGACGGTATAGTACATTCAAGAACTACAGCACAGGCCAGCCTACACTATAAATCATGAACTGCACTATACATTTAAACTATACAATAATACAACGGTTAATAAGGCTATGGGTGTGGAGTGTAAGAGGGTGAAGGAATCACAAGCCCGAAGCTTTGTTGAAAGACATACACATATAAAGGGAGGGTCAATAAATAGAAAGATATCCTTTACTACAGAATAGAGTCCAATCCAGTCTTTCTGCTCTTCCACAACTGAAAAACGGATAGTGTTCCCAAGCCTTCCATCCTGGAATATCTTCGGTCTTTCGCCAATGAAGAAAACAATCCCTCCAGAAGACCTATCAACCATGATACAAGATCACAACCAAAAGGCCGAGAAGCGACTACACTTGATCTTAACCAAAACGGCTAAAACTTAGCTGTAGGCTGAAATGGGGTGGGGGAAAGTGCAGTGCACCAAAACATAAGCTGACACAATCATGGAGAATGCGCCAGCATATATGCTCTTCTATCTATATTTTGCAAACCTGCTCTTGTCCCCTCCAGCTGCTCCATGTAGATTTGACGTCTGGCAAGGTGCATAACTCACTGACAAGCAGGCACACTCCTGCATGAGTTTTCTCTCTCACTAGCTGGATGATACACAATCATTTGCATGTGCTCCACCTCCGACACACCGCCCACCCAAGCACCCAGTCACCAGAGCCACCCACAAGCCAACTGGCTCCGTGATTTAATTTACACAGTGCAGTTATCCAGGCAGCATGTCCTTCTAAATGGAAGGATCTTTGGTTCCATGGAATCTTCCGCATTGGAATGCTGTGGAACAAAAAGGATTTAAACATTCAGCTTGCTAGCATTCAATGTACCTGCGGCTTGGGTCTTCAAGCATGCCCTGCCACAGTTTTGCTATTAAGGTATGCTAAAACTGAGGCAGGGCATGCTGGGATGTGTAGTTCCACCGCAGCTGGAGGGTTGCAGGTTGAAAACCCATGTTCTAGCATGCCTGTTCTATAATGCATGTTCCGTGATGTCACACTCAGCTTGGAATGGGGTGTCTAGCATGCATTTGCTGACAGCAACTTGAGGGAGACCCACATCAGGAGATGCAGCATATCGGAGGTCTTCGATGCCTTTCCAACAAATGCACACCACCTGCTGCTGATCTGGGCACAAAACAATGCCCACAATCGAAAGTCCAAAATGTCCAACTACAGGATTAATGTAAGTATTGAATTTAGGAATGACTTTAGAAGTAGGAAATTAAGTTAGTTCACAAGTACATTCGAATTCAGATCTAAAGTCTAGGTAGGCCTCACGTCCTGGCAGCCCCCAGCATTTAAAAATGCCTTGATTAGAGGTAGGGAATTAAATGTAGATAAGAAGTAGACACAAAATAAGACTCCACAGAGCAGTTTTCAGGTGTCTTTATCAATTGTTGCATTTAAAAAATCAAGCAATTAGGGAACACAATGTTGCGACAATGTAACCTTATTTGCAAAATAGTACTAAATAAGTTTGTCAATGTAAGACATTTGCAAAGGCGCATCCAAAACACGCTGGAAAATGCAACTGAATCTGTTTTTGGAGGCTAGAATAGGAAATGTGCATCGGTCCTACAAGTACTGAAAGCTCTTCTCCCATCTCCCTTTTCTGAAAAGCCATTTAATATATGGTTCCCAGATAGGGGACATATCAGATATTGGCTTTCAAAAGCAGCAAATATCATACCACTCCTATTGCCATCAAAGATAAACATTGATTGTTTTCAGATATTGGATTGAAAAAGCAGTCTTTATTGACATAAAGAAGCAAAAAAACATACATAAACATTACACACATAAGTACCGTGTTGCAGCACAGTCAAAACACAATACAAATGCTGACGGTATAGTACATTCAAGAACTACAGCACAGGCCAGCCTACACTATAAATCATGAACTGCACTATACATTTAAACTATACAATAATACAACAGTTAATAAAGCTATGGGTGTGGAGTGTAAAAAAATGAAGGAATCACAAGCCCGAAGCTTTGTTAAAAGACATACACATGTAAGGAGAGGGTCAATAAATAGAAAGATATCCTTTACTATAGAATGTAGTACAATCCGGTCGTTCTGCTCTTCCACAACTGAAAAACGGATAGTGTTCCCAAGCCTTCCATCCTGGAATATCTTTGGTCTTTCGCCAATGAAGAAAACAATGCCTCCAGCAGACTCTTCAACCATGATACAAGATCACAACCAAAAGGCCGAGAAGCGCCAATGAAGAAAACAATGCCTCCAGCAGACTCTTCAACCATGATACAAGATCACAACCAAAAGGCCGAGAAGCGACTACACTTGATCTTAACCAAAACGGCTAAAACTTAGCTGTAGGCTGAAATGGGGTGGGGGAAAGTGCAGTGCACCAAAACATAAGCTGACACAATCATGGAGAATGCGCCAGCATATATGCTCTTCTATCTATATTTTGCAAACCTGCTCTTGTCCCCTCCAGCTGCTCCATGTAGATTTGATGTCTGGCAAGGTGCATAACCCCTTGACAAGCAGGCACACTCCTGCATGAGTTTTCTCTCTCACTAGCTGGATGATACACAATCATTTGCATATGCTCCACCTCCGACACACCGTCCACCCAACCACCCAGTCACCAGAGCCACCCACAAGCCAACTGGCTCCGTGATTTAATTTGCACAGTGCGGTCATCCAGGCAGCATGCCCTTCTCAATGGAAGGATCTCTGGTTCCATTGAATCTTCCGCATTGGAATGCTGTGGAACAAAAAGGATTTAAACATTCAGCTTGCTAGCATTCAATGTACCTGCGGCTTGGGTCTTCATCCTGTGGCCCTCCAGCTGCTGTGAAACTACACATCTCAGCATGCCCTGCCACAGTTTTGCTATTAAGGTATGCTAAAACTGAGGCAGGGCATGCTGGGATGTGTAGTTCCACCGCAGCTGGAGGGTTGCAGGTTGAAGACCCATGTTCTAGCAGTCCTGTTCTATGGTGCATGTTCTGTGATGTCACACTCAGCTTGGAATGGGGTGTCTAGCATGCATTTGCTGACAGCCACTTGAGGGAGACACACATCAGGAGATGCAGCATATCGGAGGTCTTCGATGCCTTTCCAACAAATGCACTCCACCTGCTGCTGATCTGGGCACAAAACAATGCCCACAATCGAAAGTCCAAAATGTCCAACTACAGGATTAATGTAAGTATTGAATTTAGGAATGACTTTAGAAGTAGGAAATTAAGTTAGTTCACAAGTACATTTGAATTCAGATCTAAAGTCTAGGTAGGCCTCACGTCCTGGCAGCCCCCAGCATTTAAAAATGCCTTGATTAGAGGTAGGGAATTAAATGTAGATAAAAAGTAGACACAAAATAAGAATCCACAGAGCAGTTTTCAGGTGTCTTTATCAATTGTTGCATTTAAAAAATCAAGCAATTAGGGAACACAATGTTGCGACAATGTAACCTTATTTGCAAAATAGTACTAAATAAGTTTGTCAATGTAAGACATTTGCAAAGGCGCATCCAAAACACGCTGGAAAATGCAACTGAATCTGGTTTTGGAGGCTAGAATAGGAAATGTGCATCGGTCCTACAAGTACTGAAAGCTCTTCTCCCATCTCCCTTTTCTGAAAAGCCATTTAATATATGGTTCCCAGATAGGGGACATATCAGATATTGGCTTTCAAAAGCAGCAAATATCATACCACTCCTATTGCCATCAAAGATAAACATTGATTGTTTTCAGATATTGGATTGAAAAAGCAGTCTTTATTGACATAAAGAAGCAAAAAAACATACATAAACATTACACACATAAGTACCGTGTTGCAGCACAGTCAAAACACAATACAAATGCTGACGGTATAGTACATTCAAGAACTACAGCACAGGCCAGCCTACACTATAAATCATGAACTGCACTATACATTTAAACTATACAATAATACAACAGTTAATAAAGCTATGGGTGTGGAGTGTAAAAAAATGAAGGAATCACAAGCCCGAAGCTTTGTTAAAAGACATACACATGTAAGGAGAGGGTCAATAAATAGAAAGATATTCTTTACTATAGAATGTAGTACAATCCGGTCGTTCTGCTCTTCCACAACTGAAAAACGGATAGTGTTCCCAAGCCTTCCATCCTGGAATATCTTTGGTCTTTCGCCAATGAAGAAAACAATGCCTCCAGCAGACTCTTCAACCATGATACAAGATCACAACCAAAAGGCCGAGAAGCGCCAATGAAGAAAACAATGCCTCCAGCAGACTCTTCAACCATGATACAAGATAACAACCAAAAGGCCGAGAAGCGACTACACTTGATCTTAACCAAAACGGCTAAAACTTAGCTGTAGGCTGAAATGGGGTGGGGGAAAGTGCAGTGCACCAAAACATAAGCTGACACAATCATGGAGAATGCGCCAGCATATATGCTCTTCTATCTATATTTTGCAAACCTGCTCTTGTCCCCTCCAGCTGCTCCATGTAGATTTGATGTCTGGCAAGGTGCATAACCCCTTGACAAGCAGGCACACTCCTGCATGAGTTTTCTCTCTCACTAGCTGGATGATACACAATCATTTGCATATGCTCCACCTCCGACACACCATCCACCCAACCACCCAGTCACCAGAGCCACCCACAAACCAACTGGCTCCGTGATTTAATTTGCACAGTGCGGTCATCCAGGCAGCATGCCCTTCTCAATGGAAGGATCTCTGGTTCCATGGAATCTTCCGCATTGGAATGCTGTGGAACAAAAAGGATTTAAACATTCAGCTTGCTAGCATTCAATGTACCTGCGGCTTGGGTCTTCATCCTGTGGCCCTCCAGCTGCTGTGAAACTACACATCTCAGCATGCCCTGCCACAGTTTTGCTATTAAGGTATGCTAAAACTGAGGCAGGGCATGCTGGGATGTGTAGTTCCACCGCAGCTGGAGGGTTGCAGGTTGAAGACCCATGTTCTAGCATGCCTGTTCTATGGTGCATGTTCTGTGATGTCACACTCAGCTTGGAATGGGGTGTCTAGCATGCATTTGCTGACAGCCACTTGAGGGAGACACACATCAGGAGATGCAGCATATCGGAGGTCTTCGATGCCTTTCCAACAAATGCACTCCACCTGCTGCTGATCTGGGCACAAAACAATGCCCACAATCGAAAGTCCAAAATGTCCAACTACAGGATTAATGTAAGTATTGAATTTAGGAATGACTTTAGAAGTAGGAAATTAAGTTAGTTCACAAGTACATTTGAATTCAGATCTAAAGTCTAGGTAGGCCTCACGTCCTGGCAGCCCCCAGCATTTAAAAATGCCTTGATTAGAGGTAGGGAATTAAATGTAGATAAGAAGTAGACACAAAATAAGACTCCACAGAGCAGTTTTCAGGTGTCTTTATCAATTGTTGCATTTAAAAAATCATGCAATTAGGGAACACAATGTTGCGACAATGTGACCCTATTTGCAAAATAGTACTAAATAAGTTTGTCGATGTAAGACATTTGCAAAGGCGCATCCAAAACACGCTGGAAAATGCAACTGAATCTGTTTTTGGAGGCTAGAATAGGAAATGTGCATCGGTCCTACAAGTACTGAAAGCTCTTCTCCCATCTCCCTTTTCTGAAAAGCCATTTAATATATGGTTCCCAGATAGGGGACATATCAGATATTGGCTTTCAAAAGCAGCAAATATCATACCACTTCTATTGCCATCAAAGATAAACATTGATTGTTTTCAGATATTGGATTGAAAAAGCAGTCTTTATTGACATAAAGAAGCAAAAAAACATACATAAACATTACACACATAAGTACCGTGTTGCAGCACAGCCAAAACACAATACAAATCCTGACGGTATAGTACATTCAAGAACTACAGCACAGGCCAGCCTACACTATAAATCATGAACTGCACTATACATTTAAACTATACAATAATACAATAGTTAATAAGGCTATGGGTGTGGAGTGTAAGAGGGTGAGGGAATCACAAGCACGAAGCTTTGTTGAAAGACATACACATATAAGGGGAGGGTCAATAAATAGAAAGATATCCTTTACTATAGAATGTACTCCAATCCGGTCTTTCTGCTCTTCCACAACTGAAAAACGGATAGTGTTCCCAAGCCTTCCATCCTGGAATATCTTTGGTCTTTCGCCAATGAAGAAACCAATACCTCCAGAAGACCTATCAACCATGATACAAGATCACAACCAAAAGGCCGAGAAGCGATTACACTTGATCTTAACCAAAACTGCTAAAACTTAGCTGTAGGCTGAAATGGGGTGGGGGAAAGTGTAGTGCACCAAAACATAAGCTGACACAATCATGGAGAATGCGCCAGCATATATGCTCTTCTATCTATATTTTGCAAACCTGCTCTTGTCCCCTCCAGCTGCTCCATGTAGATTTGATGTCTAGCAAGGTGCATAACCCACTGACAAGAAGGCACACTCCTGCATGAGTTTTCTCTCTCACTAGCTGGATGATACACAATCATTTGCATATGCTCCACCTCCGACACACCGCCTACCCAACCACCCAGTCACCAGAGCCACCCACAAGCCAACTGGCTCCGTGATTTAATTTGCACAGTGCGGTCATCCAGGCAGCATGTCCTTCTCAATGGAAGGATCTCTGGTTCCATGGAATCTTCAGCATTGGAATGCTGTGGAACAAAAAGGATTTAAACATTCAGCTTGCTAGCATTCAATGTACCTGCGGCTTGGGTCTTCATCCTGTGGCCCTCCAGCTGCTGTGAAACTACACATCTCAGCATGCCCTGCCACAGTATTGCTATTAAGGTATGCTAAAACTGAGGCAGGGCATGCTGGGATTTGTAGTTCCACCGCAGCTGGAGGGTTGCAGGTTGAAGACCCATGTTCTAGCATGCCTGTTCTATGGTGCATGTTCCGTGATGTCACACTCAGCTTGGAATGGGGTGTCTAGCATGCATTTGCTGACAGCCACTTGAGGGAGACACACATCAGGAGATGCAGCATATCGGAGGTCTTCGATGCCTTTCCAACAAATGCACACCACCTGCTGCTGATCTGGGCACAAAACAATGCTTACAATCGAAAGTCCAAAATGTCCAACTACAGGATTAATGTAAGTATTGAATTTAGGAATGACTTTAGAAGTAGGAAATTAAGTTAGTTCACAAGTACATTCGAATTCAGATCTAAAGTTTAGGTAGGCCTCACGTCCTGGCAGCCCCCAGCATTTAAAAATGCCTTGATTAGAGGTAGGGAATTAAATGTAGATAAGAAGTAGACACAAAATAAGAATCCACAGAGCAGTTTTCAGGTGTCTTTATCAATTGTTGCATTTAAAAAATCATGCAATTAGGGAACACAATGTTGCGACAATGTAATCCTATTTGCAAAATATTACTAAATAAGTTTGTCGATGTAAGACATTTGCAAAGGCGCATCCAAAACACGCTGGAAAATGCAACTGAATCTGTTTTTGGAGGCTAGAATAGGAAATGTGCATCGGTCCTACAAGTACTGAAAGCTCTTCTCCCATCTCCCTTTTCTGAAAAGCCATTTAATATATGGTTCCCAGATAGGGGACATATCAGATATTGGCTTTCAAAAGCAGCAAATATCATACCACTTCTATTGCCATCAAAGATAAACATTGATTGTTTTCAGATATTGGATTGAAAAAGCAGTCTTTATTGACATAAAGAAGCAAAAAAACATACATAAACATTACACACATAAGTACCGTGTTGCAGCACAGCCAAAACACAATACAAATCCTGACGGTATAGTACATTCAAGAACTACAGCACAGGCCAGCCTACACTATAAATCATGAACTGCACTATACATTTAAACTATACAATAATACAACAGTTAATAAGGTTATGGGTGTGGAGTGTAAGAGGGTGAGGGAATCACAAGCCCGAAGCTTTGTTGAAAGACATACACATATAAGGGGAGGGTCAATAAATAGAAAGATATCCTTTACTATAGAATGTAGTCCAATCCGGTCTTTCTGCTCTTCCACAACTGAAAAAACGGATAGTGTTCCCAAGCCTTCCATCCTGGAATATCTTCGGTCTTTCGCCAATGAAGAAAACAATCCCTCCAGAAGACCTATCAACCATGATACAGGATCACAACCAAAAGGCCGATAAGCGGGGGGCATAGGTTCTTGGACCCTCTTCCAAAGGAGAAGGGCCCCGTTACTCCTCTAACCCTCAGAGCCAAAAGGCCTGCTGAGGGAAAAAAGGGACTGTGGGTCCCCCCTTGCCGAAGCGTAGAGGGACCCTCGTGTGTCCCCAGGGTTGGCCGAAGCGTCCCCCTGGGGACCGAAAACTGCATCTGGTCCTCCTCCCGTGGAGAGGACCTCAGCAACTTAGAGGAGAGGGCGGCCCATAAGGGTCTCACCTAAACCCCAATCGAGAAAAAGTGGACGTGACACACTACAAAAAACATAAAAAAGTGCTAGCGCTGTGCAATAGTGCAAAACACATGTGGGCATAAATAAATAAATAGGCCCCAGCCAGAAGGCCGGGGGGGTAAAAAAATTATCCTTGCCCTAGCCAAAAGGCCAGGGCAAAGGACGTGGTGCACCAGAAGTAGGGAGGTGAGCAGTGCAAAAGTGCCTTACTTGTGCAAAGGTGGAAACCGGACATCAGCGCAGGTTCGGGCACCCCTGGCTCTTCTTGCACCAGGGGCACGTTTCACCTCGAGCTTCTAAGCAGCTCCCGGCCTCTCAGCCAGACCAAGCTTCATCCCCACTCTGTGCCAGGGTCAACCCCCAGTATGAGAGAAGATACTAGACCAGGCCTTTCTCCACTCAAGGGGCCTTTTTTCATCCCCTTAGAAGGACGGTGGATACTAAGCCCGGTTTTTCTCCCCTCTCAACCAGAAGCCTCGCCACACCCCAGCATGGTACTCCACAAGGTGTTTCTCCATTCCACATCTAGGAACCTCTCACGCTCCTAGTGTAAGAACAGATACTCCACCCTGTGTTTCCCTCGAGCAGGTACTATACTTGATCTTAGCCAAAAGACCGAGAAGCGACTACACTTGATCTTAACCAAAATGGCTAAAACTTAGCTGTAGACTGAAATGGGGTGGGGGAAAGTGCAGTGTACCAAAACATAAGCTGACACAATCATGGAGAATGCGCCAGCATATATGCTCTTCTATCTATATTTTACAAACCTGCTCTTGTCCCCTCCAGCTGCTCCATGTAGATTTGATGTCTGGCAAGGTGCATAACCCCTTGACAAGCAGGCACACTCCTGCATGAGTTTTCTCTCTCACTAGCTGGATGATACACAATCATTTGCATATGCTCCACCTCCGACACACCGCCTACCCAACCACCCAGTCACCAGAGCCACCCACAAGCCAACTGGCTCCGTGATTTAATTTGCACAGTGCGGTCATCCAGGCAGCATGTCCTTCTCAATGGAAGGATCTCTGGTTCCATGGAATCTTCAGCATTGGAATGCTGTGGAACAAAAAGGATTTAAACATTCAGCTTGCTAGCATTCAATGTACCTGCGGCTTGGGTCTTCATCCTGTGGCCCTCCAGCTGCTATGAAACTACACATCTCAGCATGCCCTGCCACAGTTTTGCTATTAAGGTATGCTAAAACTGAGGCAGGGCATGCTGGGATGTGTAGTTCCACCGCAGCTGGAGGGTTGCAGGTTGAAGACCCATGTTCTAGCATGCCTGTTCTATGATGCATGTTCCGTGATGTCACACTCAGCTTGGAATGGGCTGTCTAGCATGCATTTGCTGACAGCCACTTGAGGGAGACACACATCAGGAGATGCAGCATATCGGAGGTCTTCGATGCCTTTCCAACAAATGCACACCACCTGCTGCTGATCTGGGCACAAAACAATGCCCACAATCGAAAGTCCAAAATGTCCAACTAGAGGATTAATGTAAGTATTGAATTTAGGAATGACTTTAGAAGTAGGAAATTAAGTTAGTTCACAAGTACATTCGAATTCAGATCTAAAGTCTAGGTAGGCCTCACGTCCTGGCAGCCCCCAGCATTTAAAAATGCCTTGATTAGAGGTAGGGAATTAAATGTAGATAAGAAGTAGACACAAAATAAGACTCCACAGAGCAGTTTTCAGGTGTCTTTATCAATTGTTGCATTTAAAAAAAATCAAAAAATTAGGGAACACAATGTTGCGACAATGTAACCTTATTTGCAAAATAGTACTAAATAAGTTTGTTGATGTAAGACATTTGCAAAGGCGCATCCAAAACACGCTGGAAAATGCAACTGAATCTGTTTTTGGAGGCTAGAATAGGAAATGTGCATCGGTCCTACAAGTACTGAAAGCTCTTCTCCCATCTCCCTTTTCTGAAAAGCCATTTAATATATGGTTCCCAGATAGGGGACATATCAGATATTGGCTTTCAAAAGCAGCAAATATCATACCACTTCTATTGCCATCAAAGATAAACATTGATTGTTTTCAGATATTGGATTGAAAAAGCAGTCTTTATTGACATAAAGAAGCAAAAAAAAAACATACATAAACATTACACACATAAGTACCGTGTTGCAGCACAGTCAGAACACAATACAAATGCTGACGGTATAGTACATTCAAGAACTACAGCACAGGCCAGCCTACACTATAAATCATGAACTGCACTATACATTTAAACTATACAATAATACAACAGTTAATAAAGCTATGGGTGTGGAGTGTAAAAAAATGAGGGAATCACAAGCCCGAAGCTTTGTTGAAAGACATACACATATAAGGGGAGGGTCAATAAATAGAAAGATATCCTTTACTATAGAATGTAGTCCAATCCGGTCGTTCTGCTCTTCCACAACTGAAAAACGGATAGTGTTCCCAAGCCTTCCATCCTGGAATATCTTTGGTCTTTCGCCAATGAAGAAAACAATACCTCCAGCAGACTCTTCAACCATGATACAAGATCACAACCAAAAGCCCGAGAAGCGACTACACTTGATCTTAACCAAAACGGCTAAAACTTAGCTGTAGGCTGAAATGGGGTGGAGGAAAGTTCAGTGCACCAAAACATAAGCTGACACAATCATGGAGAATGCGCCAGCATATATGCTCTTCTATCTATATTTTGCAAACCTGCTCTTTGTCCCCTCCAGCTGCTCCATGTAGATTTGACGTCTGGCAAGGTGTATAACCCAATGACAAGCAGGCACACTCCTGCATGAGTTTTCTCTCTCACTAGCTGGATGATACACAATCATTTGCATGTGCTCCACCTCCGACACACCGCCCACCCAAACACCCAGTCACCAGAGCCACCCACAAGCCAACTGGCTCCGTGATTTAATTTGCACAGTGCGGTCATCCAGGCAGCATGTCCTTCTCAATGGAAGGATCTCTGGTTCCATGGAATCTTCCGCATTGGAATGCTGTGGAACAAAAAGGATTTAAACATTCAGCTTGCTAGCATTCAATGTACCTGCGGCTTTGGTCTTCATCCTGTGGCCCTCCAGCTGCTGTGAAACTACACATCTCAGCATGCCCTGCCACAGTATTGCTATTAAGGTATGCTTAAACTGAGGCAGGGCATGCTGGGATGTGTAGTTCCACCGCAGCTGGAGGGTTGCAGGTTGAAGACCCATGTTCTAGCATGCCTGTTCTATGGTGCATGTTCCGTGATGTCACACTCAGCTTGGAATGGGGTGTCTAGCATGCATTTGCTGACAGCCACTTGAGGGAGACACACATCAGGAGATGCAGCATATCGGAGGTCTTCGATGCCTTTCCAACAAATGCACACCACCTGCTGCTGATCTGGGCACAAAACAATGCTTACAATCGAAAGTCCAAAATGTCCAACTACAGGATTAATGTAAGTATTGAATTTAGGAATGACTTTAGAAGTAGGAAATTAAGTTAGTTCACAAGTACATTCGAATTCAGATCTAAAGTTTAGGTAGGCCTCACGTCCTGGCAGCCCCCAGCATTTAAAAATGCCTTGATTAGAGGTAGGGAATTAAATGTAGATAAGAAGTAGACACAAAATAAGAATCCACAGAGCAGTTTTCAGGTGTCTTTATCAATTGTTGCATTTAAAAAATCATGCAATTAGGGAACACAATGTTGCGACAATGTAATCCTATTTGCAAAATATTACTAAATAAGTTTGTCGATGTAAGACATTTGCAAAGGCGCATCCAAAACACGCTGGAAAATGCAACTGAATCTGTTTTTGGAGGCTAGAATAGGAAATGTGCATCGGTCCTACAAGTACTGAAAGCTCTTCTCCCATCTCCCTTTTCTGAAAAGCCATTTAATATATGGTTCCCAGATAGGGGACATATCAGATATTGGCTTTCAAAAGCAGCAAATATCATACCACTTCTATTGCCATCAAAGATAAACATTGATTGTTTTCAGATATTGGATTGAAAAAGCAGTCTTTATTGACATAAAGAAGCAAAAAAACATACATAAACATTACACACATAAGTACCGTGTTGCAGCACAGCCAAAACACAATACAAATCCTGACGGTATAGTACATTCAAGAACTACAGCACAGGCCAGCCTACACTATAAATCATGAACTGCACTATACATTTAAACTATACAATAATACAACAGTTAATAAGGTTATGGGTGTGGAGTGTAAGAGGGTGAGGGAATCACAAGCCCGAAGCTTTGTTGAAAGACATACACATATAAGGGGAGGGTCAATAAATAGAAAGATATCCTTTACTATAGAATGTAGTCCAATACGGTCTTTCTGCTCTTCCACAACTGAAAAAACGGATAGTGTTCCCAAGCCTTCCATCCTGGAATATCTTCGGTCTTTCGCCAATGAAGAAAACAATCCCTCCAGAAGACCTATCAACCATGATACAGGATCACAACCAAAAGGCCGATAAGCGGGGGGCATAGGTTCTTGGACCCTCTTCCAAAGGAGAAGGGCCCCGTTACTCCTCTAACCCTCAGAGCCAAAAGGCCTGCTGAGGGAAAAAAGGGACTGTGGGTCCCCCCTTGCCGAAGCGTAGAGGGACCCTCGTGTGTCCCCAGGGTTGGCCGAAGCGTCCCCCTGGGGACCGAAAACTGCATCTGGTCCTCCCCCCGTGGAGAGGACCTCAGCAACTTAGAGGAGAGGGCGGCCCATAAGGGTCTCACCTAAACCCCAATCGAGAAAAAGTGGACGTGACACACTACAAAAAACATAAAAAAGTGCTAGTGCTGTGCAATAGTGCAAAACACATGTGGGCATAAATAAATAAATAGGCCCCAGCCAGAAGGCCGGGGGGGGGGTTAAAAAAATTATCCTTGCCCTAGCCATAAGGCCAGGGCAAAGGACGTGGTGCACCAGAAGTAGGGAGGTGAGCAGTGCAAAAGTGCCTTACTTGTGCAAAGGTGGAAACCGGACATCAGCGAAGGTTCGGGCACCCCTGGCTCTTCTTGCACCAGGGGAACGTTTCACCTCGAGCTTCTAAGCAGCTCCCGGCCTCTCAGCCAGACCAAGCTTCATCCCCACTCTGTGCCAGGGTCAACCCCCAGTATGAGAGAAGATACTAGACCAGGCCTTTCTCCACTCAAGGGGCCTTTTTTCATCCCCTTAGAAGGACGGTGGATACTAAGCCCGGTTTTTCTCCCCTCTCAACCAGAAGCCTCGCCACACCCCAGCATGGTACTCCACAAGGTGTTTCTCCATTCCACATCTAGGAACCTCTCACGCTCCTAGTGTAAGAACAGATACTCCACCCTGTGTTTCCCTCGAGCAGGTACTATACTTGATCTTAGCCAAAAGACCGAGAAGCGACTACACTTGATCTTAACCAAAACGGCTAAAACTTAGCTGCAGACTGAAATGGGGTGGGGGAAAGTGCAGTGTACCAAAACATAAGCTGACACAATCATGGAGAATGCGCCAGCATATATGCTCTTCTATCTATATTTTGCAAACCTGCTCTTGTCCCCTCCAGCTGCTCCATGTAGATTTGATGTCTGGCAAGGTGCATAACCCCTTGACAAGCAGGCACACTCCTGCATGAGTTTTCTCTCTCACTAGCTGGATGATACACAATCATTTGCATATGCTCCACCTCCGACACACCGTCCACCCAACCACCCAGTCACCAGAGCCACCCACAAGCCAACTGGCTCCGTGATTTAATTTGCACAGTGCGGTCATCCAGGCAGCATGCCCTTCTCAATGGAAGGATCTCTGGTTCTATGGAATCTTCCGCATTGGAATACTGTGGAACAAAAAGGATTTAAACATTCAGCTTGCTAGCATTCAATGTACCTGCGGCTTGGGTCTTCATCCTGTGGCCCTCCAGCTGCTGTGAAACTACACATCTCAGCATGCCCTGCCACAGTTTTGCTATTAAGGTATGCTAAAACTGAGGCAGGGCATGCTGGGATGTGTAGTTCCACCGCAGCTGGAGGGTTGCAGGTTGAAGACCCATGTTCTAGCATGCCTGTTCTATGGTGCATGTTCTGTGATGTCACACTCAGCTTGGAATGGGGTGTCTAGCATGCATTTGCTGACAGCCACTTGAGGGAGACACACATCAGGAGATGCAGCATATCGGAGGTCTTCGATGCCTTTCCAACAAATGCACTCCACCTGCTGCTGATCTGGGCACAAAACAATGCCCACAATCGAAAGTCCAAAATGTCCAACTACAGGATTAATGTAAGTATTGAATTTAGGAATGACTTTAGAAGTAGGAAATTAAGTTAGTTCACAAGTACATTTGAATTCAGATCTAAAGTCTAGGTAGGCCTCACGTCCTGGCAGCCCCCAGCATTTAAAAATGCCTTGATTAGAGGTAGGGAATTAAATGTAGATAAGAAGTAGACACAAAATAAGACTCCACAGAGCAGTTTTCAGGTGTCTTTATCAATTGTTGCATTTAAAAAATCATGCAATTAGGGAACACAATGTTGCGACAATGTAACCCTATTTGCAAAATAGTACTAAATAAGTTTGTCGATGTAAGACATTTGCAAAGGCGCATCCAAAACACGCTGGAAAATGCAACTGAATCTGTTTTTGGAGGCTAGAATAGGAAATGTGCATCGGTCCTACAAGTACTGAAAGCTCTTCTCCCATCTCCCTTTTCTGAAAAGCCATTTAATATATGGTTCCCAGATAGGGGACATATCAGATATTGGCTTTCAAAAGCAGCAAATATCATACCACTTCTATTGCCATCAAAGATAAACATTGATTGTTTTCAGATATTGGATTGAAAAAGCAGTCTTTATTGACATAAAGAAGCAAAAAAACATACATAAACATTACACACATAAGTACCGTGTTGCAGCACAGCCAAAACACAATACAAATCCTGACGGTATAGTACATTCAAGAACTACAGCACAGGCCAGCCTACACTATAAATCATGAACTGCACTATACATTTAAACTATACAATAATACAATAGTTAATAAGGCTATGGGTGTGGAGTGTAAGAGGGTGAGGGAATCACAAGCACGAAGCTTTGTTGAAAGACATACACATATAAGGGGAGGGTCAATAAATAGAAAGATATCCTTTACTATAGAATGTACTCCAATCCGGTCTTTCTGCTCTTCCACAACTGAAAAACGGATAGTGTTCCCAAGCCTTCCATCCTGGAATATCTTTGGTCTTTCGCCAATGAAGAAAACAATACCTCCAGAAGACTTATCAACCATGATACAAGATCACAACCAAAAGGCCGAGAAGCGATTACACTTGATCTTAACCAAAACTGCTAAAACTTAGCTGTAGGCTGAAATGGGGTGGGGGAAAGTGTAGTGCACCAAAACATAAGCTGACACAATCATGGAGAATGCGCCAGCATATATGCTCTTCTATCTATATTTTGCAAACCTGCTCTTGTCCCCTCCAGCTGCTCCATGTAGATTTGATGTCTAGCAAGGTGCATAACCCACTGACAAGCAGGCACACTCCTGCATGAGTTTTCTCTCTCACTAGCTGGATGATACACAATCATTTGCATATGCTCCACCTCCGACACACCGCCTACCCAACCACCCAGTCACCAGAGCCACCCACAAGCCAACTGGCTCCGTGATTTAATTTGCACAGTGCGGTCATCCAGGCAGCATGTCCTTCTCAATGGAAGGATCTCTGGTTCCATGGAATCTTCAGCATTGGAATGCTGTGGAACAAAAAGGATTTAAACATTCAGCTTGCTAGCATTCAATGTACCTGCGGCTTGGGTCTTCATCCTGTGGCCCTCCAGCTGCTGTGAAACTACACATCTCAGCATGCCCTGCCACAGTATTGCTATTAAGGTATGCTAAAACTGAGGCAGGGCATGCTGGGATTTGTAGTTCCACCGCAGCTGGAGGGTTGCAGGTTGAAGACCCATGTTCTAGCATGCCTGTTCTATGGTGCATGTTCCGTGATGTCACACTCAGCTTGGAATGGGGTGTCTAGCATGCATTTGCTGACAGCCACTTGAGGGAGACACACATCAGGAGATGCAGCATATCGGAGGTCTTCGATGCCTTTCCAACAAATGCACACCACCTGCTGCTGATCTGGGCACAAAACAATGCTTACAATCGAAAGTCCAAAATGTCCAACTACAGGATTAATGTAAGTATTGAATTTAGGAATGACTTTAGAAGTAGGAAATTAAGTTAGTTCACAAGTACATTCGAATTCAGATCTAAAGTTTAGGTAGGCCTCACGTCCTGGCAGCCCCCAGCATTTAAAAATGCCTTGATTAGAGGTAGGGAATTAAATGTAGATAAGAAGTAGACACAAAATAAGAATCCACAGAGCAGTTTTCAGGTGTCTTTATCAATTGTTGCATTTAAAAAATCATGCAATTAGGGAACACAATGTTGCGACAATGTAATCCTATTTGCAAAATATTACTAAATAAGTTTGTCGATGTAAGACATTTGCAAAGGCGCATCCAAAACACGCTGGAAAATGCAACTGAATCTGTTTTTGGAGGCTAGAATAGGAAATGTGCATCGGTCCTACAAGTACTGAAAGCTCTTCTACCATCTCCCTTTTCTGAAAAGCCATTTAATATATGGTTCCCAGATAGGGGACATATCAGATATTGGCTTTCAAAAGCAGCAAATATCATACCACTTCTATTGCCATCAAAGATAAACATTGATTGTTTTCAGATATTGGATTGAAAAAGCAGTCTTTATTGACATAAAGAAGCAAAAAAACATACATAAACATTACACACATAAGTACCGTGTTGCAGCACAGCCAAAACACAATACAAATCCTGACGGTATAGTACATTCAAGAACTACAGCACAGGCCAGCCTACACTATAAATCATGAACTGCACTATACATTTAAACTATACAATAATACAACAGTTAATAAGGTTATGGGTGTGGAGTGTAAGAGGGTGAGGGAATCACAAGCCCGAAGCTTTGTTGAAAGACATACACATATAAGGGGAGGGTCAATAAATAGAAAGATATCCTTTACTATAGAATGTAGTCCAATACGGTCTTTCTGCTCTTCCACAACTGAAAAAACGGATAGTGTTCCCAAGCCTTCCATCCTGGAATATCTTCGGTCTTTCGCCAATGAAGAAAACAATCCCTCCAGAAGACCTATCAACCATGATACAGGATCACAACCAAAAGGCCGATAAGCGGGGGGCATAGGTTCTTGGACCCTCTTCCAAAGGAGAAGGGCCCCGTTACTCCTCTAACCCTCAGAGCCAAAAGGCCTGCTGAGGGAAAAAAGGGACTGTGGGTCCCCCCTTGCCGAAGCGTAGAGGGACCCTCGTGTGTCCCCAGGGTTGGCCGAAGCGTCCCCCTGGGGACCGAAAACTGCATCTGGTCCTCCCCCCGTGGAGAGGACCTCAGCAACTTAGAGGAGAGGGCGGCCCATAAGGGTCTCACCTAAACCCCAATCGAGAAAAAGTGGACGTGACACACTACAAAAAACATAAAAAAGTGCTAGCGCTGTGCAATAGTGCAAAACACATGTGGGCATAAATAAATAAATAGGCCCCAGCCAGAAGGGTAAAAAAATTATCCTTGCCCTAGCCAAAAGGCCAGGGCAAAGGACGTGGTGCACCAGAAGTAGGGAGGTGAGCAGTGCAAAAGTGCCTTACTTGTGCAAAGGTGGAAACCGGACATCAGCGCAGGTTCGGGCACCCCTGGCTCTTCTTGCACCAGGGGCACGTTTCACCTCGAGCTTCTAAGCAGCTCCCGGCCTCTCAGCCAGACCAAGCTTCATCCCCACTCTGTGCCAGGGTCAACCCCCAGTATGAGAGAAGATACTAGACCAGGCCTTTCTCCACTCAAGGGGCCTTTTTTCATCCCCTTAGAAGGACGGTGGATACTAAGCCCGGTTTTTCTCCCCTCTCAACCAGAAGCCTCGCCACACCCCAGCATGGTACTCCACAAGGTGTTTCTCCATTCCACATCTAGGAACCTCTCACGCTCCTAGTGTAAGAACAGATACTCCACCCTGTGTTTCCCTCGAGCAGGTACTATACTTGATCTTAGCCAAAAGGCCGAGAAGCGACTACACTTGATCTTAACCAAAATGGCTAAAACTTAGCTGTAGACTGAAATGGGGTGGGGGAAAGTGCAGTGTACCAAAACATAAGCTGACACAATCATGGAGAATGCGCCAGCATATATGCTCTTCTATCTATATTTTGCAAACCTGCTCTTGTCCCCTCCAGCTGCTCCATGTAGATTTGATGTCTGGCAAGGTGCATAACCCCTTGACAAGCAGGCACACTCCTGCATGAGTTTTCTCTCTCACTAGCTGGATGATACACAATCATTTGCATATGCTCCACCTCCGACACACCGCCTACCCAACCACCCAGTCACCAGAGCCACCCACAAGCCAACTGGCTCCGTGATTTAATTTGCACAGTGCGGTCATCCAGGCAGCATGTCCTTCTCAATGGAAGGATCTCTGGTTCCATGGAATCTTCAGCATTGGAATGCTGTGGAACAAAAAGGATTTAAACATTCAGCTTGCTAGCATTCAATGTACCTGCGGCTTGGGTCTTCATCCTGTGGCCCTCCAGCTGCTATGAAACTACACATCTCAGCATGCCCTGCCACAGTTTTGCTATTAAGGTATGCTAAAACTGAGGCAGGGCATGCTGGGATGTGTAGTTCCACCGCAGCTGGAGGGTTGCAGGTTGAAGACCCATGTTCTAGCATGCCTGTTCTATGATGCATGTTCCGTGATGTCACACTCAGCTTGGAATGGGCTGTCTAGCATGCATTTGCTGACAGCCACTTGAGGGAGACACACATCAGGAGATGCAGCATATCGGAGGTCTTCGATGCCTTTCCAACAAATGCACACCACCTGCTGCTGATCTGGGCACAAAACAATGCCCACAATCGAAAGTCCAAAATGTCCAACTAGAGGATTAATGTAAGTATTGAATTTAGGAATGACTTTAGAAGTAGGAAATTAAGTTAGTTCACAAGTACATTCGAATTCAGATCTAAAGTCTAGGTAGGCCTCACATCCTGGCAGCCCCCAGCATTTAAAAATGCCTTGATTAGAGGTAGGGAATTAAATGTAGATAAGAAGTAGACACAAAATAAGACTCCACAGAGCAGTTTTCAGGTGTCTTTATCAATTGTTGCATTTAAAAAAAATCAAAAAATTAGGGAACACAATGTTGCGACAATGTAACCTTATTTGCAAAATAGTACTAAATAAGTTTGTTGATGTAAGACATTTGCAAAGGCGCATCCAAAACACGCTGGAAAATGCAACTGAATCTGTTTTTGGAGGCTAGAATAGGAAATGTGCATCGGTCCTACAAGTACTGAAAGCTCTTCTCCCATCTCCCTTTTCTGAAAAGCCATTTAATATATGGTTCCCAGATAGGGGACATATCAGATATTGGCTTTCAAAAGCAGCAAATATCATACCACTTCTATTGCCATCAAAGATAAACATTGATTGTTTTCAGATATTGGATTGAAAAAGCAGTCTTTATTGACATAAAGAAGCAAAAAAAAAACATACATAAACATTACACACATAAGTACCGTGTTGCAGCACAGTCAGAACACAATACAAATGCTGACGGTATAGTACATTCAAGAACTACAGCACAGGCCAGCCTACACTATAAATCATGAACTGCACTATACATTTAAACTATACAATAATACAACAGTTAATAAAGCTATGGGTGTGGAGTGTAAAAAAATGAGGGAATCACAAGCCCGAAGCTTTGTTGAAAGACATACACATATAAGGGGAGGGTCAATAAATAGAAAGATATCCTTTACTATAGAATGTAGTCCAATCCGGTCATTCTGCTCTTCCACAACTGAAAAACGGATAGTGTTCCCAAGCCTTCCATCCTGGAATATCTTTGGTCTTTCGCCAATGAAGAAAACAATACCTCCAGCAGACTCTTCAACCATGATACAAGATCACAACCAAAAGCCCGAGAAGCGACTACACTTGATCTTAACCAAAACGGCTAAAACTTAGCTGTAGGCTGAAATGGGGTGGAGGAAAGTTCAGTGCACCAAAACATAAGCTGACACAATCATGGAGAATGCGCCAGCATATATGCTCTTCTATCTATATTTTGCAAACCTGCTCTTTGTCCCCTCCAGCTGCTCCATGTAGATTTGACGTCTGGCAAGGTGTATAACCCAATGACAAGCAGGCACACTCCTGCATGAGTTTTCTCTCTCACTAGCTGGATGATACACAATCATTTGCATGTGCTCCACCTCCGACACACCGCCCACCCAAACACCCAGTCACCAGAGCCACCCACAAGCCAACTGGCTCCGTGATTTAATTTGCACAGTGCGGTCATCCAGGCAGCATGTCCTTCTCAATGGAAGGATCTCTGGTTCCATGGAATCTTCCGCATTGGAATGCTGTGGAACAAAAAGGATTTAAACATTCAGCTTGCTAGCATTCAATGTACCTGTGGCTTTGGTCTTCATCCTGTGGCCCTCCAGCTGCTGTGAAACTACACATCTCAGCATGCCCTGCCACAGTATTGCTATTAAGGTATGCTAAAACTGAGGCAGGGCATGCTGGGATGTGTAGTTCCACCGCAGCTGGAGGGTTGCAGGTTGAAGACCCATGTTCTAGCATGCCTGTTCTATGGTGCATGTTCCGTGATGTCACACTCAGCTTGGAATGGGGTGTCTAGCATGCATTTGCTGACAGCCACTTGAGGGAGACACACATCAGGAGATGCAGCATATCGGAGGTCTTCGATGCCTTTCCAACAAATGCACACCACCTGCTGCTGATCTGGGCACAAAACAATGCTTACAATCGAAAGTCCAAAATGTCCAACTACAGGATTAATGTAAGTATTGAATTTAGGAATGACTTTAGAAGTAGGAAATTAAGTTAGTTCACAAGTACATTCGAATTCAGATCTAAAGTTTAGGTAGGCCTCACGTCCTGGCAGCCCCCAGCATTTAAAAATGCCTTGATTAGAGGTAGGGAATTAAATGTAGATAAGAAGTAGACACAAAATAAGAATCCACAGAGCAGTTTTCAGGTGTCTTTATCAATTGTTGCATTTAAAAAATCATGCAATTAGGGAACACAATGTTGCGACAATGTAATCCTATTTGCAAAATATTACTAAATAAGTTTGTCGATGTAAGACATTTGCAAAGGCGCATCCAAAACACGCTGGAAAATGCAACTGAATCTGTTTTTGGAGGCTAGAATAGGAAATGTGCATCGGTCCTACAAGTACTGAAAGCTCTTCTCCCATCTCCCTTTTCTGAAAAGCCATTTAATATATGGTTCCCAGATAGGGGACATATCAGATATTGGCTTTCAAAAGCAGCAAATATCATACCACTTCTATTGCCATCAAAGATAAACATTGATTGTTTTCAGATATTGGATTGAAAAAGCAGTCTTTATTGACATAAAGAAGCAAAAAAACATACATAAACATTACACACATAAGTACCGTGTTGCAGCACAGCCAAAACACAATACAAATCCTGACGGTATAGTACATTCAAGAACTACAGCACAGGCCAGCCTACACTATAAATCATGAACTGCACTATACATTTAAACTATACAATAATACAACAGTTAATAAGGTTATGGGTGTGGAGTGTAAGAGGGTGAGGGAATCACAAGCCCGAAGCTTTGTTGAAAGACATACACATATAAGGGGAGGGTCAATAAATAGAAAGATATCCTTTACTATAGAATGTAGTCCAATACGGTCTTTCTGCTCTTCCACAACTGAAAAAACGGATAGTGTTCCCAAGCCTTCCATCCTGGAATATCTTCGGTCTTTCGCCAATGAAGAAAACAATCCCTCCAGAAGACCTATCAACCATGATACAGGATCACAACCAAAAGGCCGATAAGCGGGGGGCATAGGTTCTTGGACCCTCTTCCAAAGGAGAAGGGCCCCGTTACTCCTCTAACCCTCAGAGCCAAAAGGCCTGCTGAGGGAAAAAAGGGACTGTGGGTCCCCCCTTGCCGAAGCGTAGAGGGACCCTCGTGTGTCCCCAGGGTTGGCCGAAGCGTCCCCCTGGGGACCGAAAACTGCATCTGGTCCTCCCCCCGTGGAGAGGACCTCAGCAACTTAGAGGAGAGGGCGGCCCATAAGGGTCTCACCTAAACCCCAATCGAGAAAAAGTGGACGTGACACACTACAAAAAACATAAAAAAGTGCTAGTGCTGTGCAATAGTGCAAAACACATGTGGGCATAAATAAATAAATAGGCCCCAGCCAGAAGGCCGGGGGGGGGTTAAAAAAATTATCCTTGCCCTAGCCATAAGGCCAGGGCAAAGGACGTGGTGCACCAGAAGTAGGGAGGTGAGCAGTGCAAAAGTGCCTTACTTGTGCAAAGGTGGAAACCGGACATCAGCGAAGGTTCGGGCACCCCTGGCTCTTCTTGCACCAGGGGAACGTTTCACCTCGAGCTTCTAAGCAGCTCCCGGCCTCTCAGCCAGACCAAGCTTCATCCCCACTCTGTGCCAGGGTCAACCCCCAGTATGAGAGAAGATACTAGACCAGGCCTTTCTCCACTCAAGGGGCCTTTTTTCATCCCCTTAGAAGGACGGTGGATACTAAGCCCGGTTTTTCTCCCCTCTCAACCAGAAGCCTTGCCACACCCCAGCATGGTACTCCACAAGGTGTTTCTCCATTCCACATCTAGGAACCTCTCACGCTCCTAGTGTAAGAACAGATACTCCACCCTGTGTTTCCCTCGAGCAGGTACTATACTTGATCTTAGCCAAAAGACCAAGAAGCGACTACACTTGATCTTAACCAAAACGGCTAAAACTTAGCTGTAGACTGAAATGGGGTGGGGGAAAGTGCAGTGTACCAAAACATAAGCTGACACAATCATGGAGAATGCGCCAGCATATATGCTCTTCTATCTATATTTTGCAAACCTGCTCTTGTCCCCTCCAGCTGCTCCATGTAGATTTGATGTCTGGCAAGGTGCATAACCCCTTGACAAGCAGGCACACTCCTGCATGAGTTTTCTCTCTCACTAGCTGGATGATACACAATCATTTGCATATGCTCCACCTCCGACACACCGTCCACCCAACCACCCAGTCACCAGAGCCACCCACAAGCCAACTGGCTCCGTGATTTAATTTGCACAGTGCGGTCATCCAGGCAGCATGCCCTTCTCAATGGAAGGATCTCTGGTTCTATGGAATCTTCCGCATTGGAATACTGTGGAACAAAAAGGATTTAAACATTCAGCTTGCTAGCATTCAATGTACCTGCGGCTTGGGTCTTCATCCTGTGGCCCTCCAGCTGCTGTGAAACTACACATCTCAGCATGCCCTGCCACAGTTTTGCTATTAAGGTATGCTAAAACTGAGGCAGGGCATGCTGGGATGTGTAGTTCCACCGCAGCTGGAGGGTTGCAGGTTGAAGACCCATGTTCTAGCATGCCTGTTCTATGATGCATGTTCCGTGATGTCACACTCAGCTTGGAATGGGCTGTCTAGCATGCATTTGCTGACAGCCACTTGAGGGAGACACACATCAGGAGATGCAGCATATCGGAGGTCTTCGATGCCTTTCCAACAAATGCACACCACCTGCTGCTGATCTGGGCACAAAACAATGCCCACAATCGAAAGTCCAAAATGTCCAACTAGAGGATTAATGTAAGTATTGAATTTAGGAATGACTTTAGAAGTAGGAAATTAAGTTAGTTCACAAGTACATTCGAATTCAGATCTAAAGTCTAGGTAGGCCTCACGTCCTGGAAGCCCCCAGCATTTAAAAATGCCTTGATTAGAGGTAGGGAATTAAATGTAGATAAGAAGTAGACACAAAATAAGACTCCACAGAGCAGTTTTCAGGTGTCTTTATCAATTGTTGCATTTAAAAAAAAAATCAAAAAATTAGGGAACACAATGTTGCGACAATGTAACCTTATTTGCAAAATAGTACTAAATAAGTTTGTTGATGTAAGACATTTGCAAAGGCGCATCCAAAACACGCTGGAAAATGCAACTGAATCTGTTTTTGGAGGCTAGAATAGGAAATGTGCATCGGTCCTACAAGTACTGAAAGCTCTTCTCCCATCTCCCTTTTCTGAAAAGCCATTTAATATATGGTTCCCAGATAGGGGACATATCAGATATTAGCTTTCAAAAGCAGCAAATATCATACCACTTCTATTGCCATCAAAGATAAACATTGATTGTTTTCAGATATTGGATTGAAAAAGCAGTCTTTCTTGACATAAAGAAGCAAAAAAAAACATACATAAACATTACACACATAAGTACCGTGTTGCAGCACAGTCAGAACACAATACAAATGCTGACGGTATAGTACATTCAAGAACTACAGCACAGGCCAGCCTACACTATAAATCATGAACTGCACTATACATTTAAACTATACAATAATACAACAGTTAATAAAGCTATGGGTGTGGAGTGTAAAAAAATGAGGGAATCACAAGCCCGAAGCTTTGTTGAAAGACATACACATATAAGGAGAGGGTCAATAAATAAAAAGATATCCTTTACTATAGAATGTAGTCCAATCCGGTCGTTCTGCTCTTCCACAACTGAAAAACGGATAGTGTTCCCAAGCCTTCCATCCTGGAATATCTTTGGTCTTTCGCCAATGAAGAAAACAATACCTCCAGCAGACTCTTCAACCATGATACAAGATCACAACCAAAAGCCCGAGAAGCGACTACACTTGATCTTAACCAAAACGGCTAAAACTTAGCTGTAGGCTGAAATGGGGTGGAGGAAAGTGCAGTGCACCAAAACATAAGCTGACACAATCATGGAGAATGCGCCAGCATATATGCTCTTCTATCTATATTTTGCAAACCTGCTCTTTGTCCCCTCCAGCTGCTCCATGTAGATTTGATGTCTGGCAAGGTGCATAACCCCTTGACAAGCAGGCACACTCCTGCATGAGTTTTCTCTCTCACTAGCTGGATGATACACAATCATTTGCATATGCTCCACCTCCGACACACCGTCCACCCAACCACCCAGTCACCAGAGCCACCCACAAGCCAACTGGCTCCGTGATTTAATTTGCACAGTGCGGTCATCCAGGCAGCATGCCCTTCTCAATGGAAGGATCTCTGGTTCCATGGAATCTTCCGCATTGGAATGCTGTGGAACAAAAAGGATTTAAACATTCAGCTTGCTAGCATTCAATGTACCTGCGGCTTGGGTCTTCATCCTGTGGCCCTCCAGCTGCTGTGAAACTACACATCTCAGCATGCCCTGCCACAGTTTTGCTATTAATGTATGCTAAAACTGAGGCAGGGCATGCTGGGATGTGTAGTTCAACCGCAGCTGGAGGGTTGCAGGTTGAAGACCCATGTTCTAGCATGCCTGTTCTATGATGCATGTTCCGTGATGTCACACTCAGCTTGGAATGGGGTGTCTAGCATGCATTTGCTGACAGCCACTTGAGGGAGACACACATCAGGAGATGCAGCATATCGGAGGTCTTCGATGCCTTTCCAACAAATGCACACCACCTGCTGCTGATCTGGGCACAAAACAATGCTTACAATCGAAAGTCCAAAATGTCCAACTACAGGATTAATGTAAGTATTGAATTTAGGAATGACTTTAGAAGTAGGAAATTAAGTTAGTTCACAAGTACATTCGAATTCAGATCTAAATTTTAGGTAGGCCTCACGTCCTGGCAGCCCCCAGCATTTAAAAATGCCTTTATTAGAGGTAGGGAATTAAATGTAGATAAAAAGTAGACACAAAATAAGACTCCACAGAGCAGTTTTCAGGTGTCTTTATCAATTGTTGCATTTAAAAAATCATGCAATTAGGGAACACAATGTTGCGACAATGTAACCCTATTTGCAAAATAGTACTAAATAAGTTTGTCGATGTAAGACATTTGCAAAGGCGCATCCAAAACACGCTGGAAAATGCAACTGAATCTGTTTTTGGAGGCTAGAATAGGAAATGTGCATCGGTCCTACAAGTACTGAAAGCTCTTCTCCCATCTCAGTTTTCTGAAAAGCCATTTAATATATGGTTCCCAGATAGGGGACATATCAGATATTGGCTTTCAAAAGCAGCAAATATCATACCACTTCTATTGCCATCAAAGATAAACATTGATTGTTTTCAGATATTGGATTGAAAAAGCAGTCTTTATTGACATAAAGAAGCAAAAAAACATACATAAACATTACACACATAAGTACCGTGTTGCAGCACAGCCAAAACACAATACCAATCCTGACGGTATAGTACATTCAAGAACTACAGCACAGGCCAGCCTACACTATAAATCATGAACTGCACTATACATTTAAACTATACAATAATACAACGGTTAATAAGGCTATGGGTGTGGAGTGTAAGAGGGTGAGGGAATCACAAGCCCAAAGCTTTGTTGAAAGACATACACATATAAGGGGAGGGTCAATAAATAGAAAGATATCCTTTACTATAGAATGTAGTCCAATCCAATCATTCTGCTCTTCCACAACTGAAAAACGGATAGTGTTCCCAAGCCTTCCATCCTGGAATATCTTCGGTCTTTCGCCAATGAAGAAAACAATCCCTCCAGAAGACATATCAACCATGATACAAGATCACAACCAAAACGCCGAGAAGCGACTACACTTGATCTTAACCAAAACGGCTAAAACTTAGCTGTAGGCTGAAATGGGGTGGGGGAAAGTGCAGTGCACCAAAACATAAGCTGACACAATCATGGAGAATGCGCCAGCATATATGCTCTTCTATCTATATTTTGCAAACCTGCTCTTGTCCCCTCCAGCTGCTCCATGTAGATTTGACGTCTGGCAAGGTGCATAACTCACTGACAAGCAGGCACACTCCTGCATGAGTTTTCTCTCTCACTAGCTGGATGATACACAATCATTTGCATGTGCTCCACCTCCGACACACCGCCCACCCAAGCACCCAGTCACCAGAGCCACCCACAAGCCAACTGGCTCCGTGATTTAATTTACACAGTGCAGTTATCCAGGCAGCATGTCCTTCTAAATGGAAGGATCTTTGGTTCCATGGAATCTTCCGCATTGGAATGCTGTGGAACAAAAAGGATTTAAACATTCAGCTTGCTAGCATTCAATGTACCTGCGGCTTGGGTCTTCAAGCATGCCCTGCCACAGTTTTGCTATTAAGGTATGCTAAAACTGAGGCAGGGCATGCTGGGATGTGTAGTTCCACCGCAGCTGGAGGGTTGCAGGTTGAAAACCCATGTTCTAGCATGCCTGTTCTATGATGCATGTTCCGTGATGTCACACTCAGCTTGGAATGGGGTGTCTAGCATGCATTTGCTGACAGCAACTTGAGGGAGACCCACATCAGGAGATGCAGCATATCGGAGGTCTTCGATGCCTTTCCAACAAATGCACACCACCTGCTGCTGATCTGGGCACAAAACAATGCCCACAATCGAAAGTCCAAAATGTCCAACTAGAGGATTAATGTAAGTATTGAATTTAGGAATGACTTTAGAAGTAGGAAATTAAGTTAGTTCACAAGTACATTCGAATTCAGATCTAAAGTCTAGGTAGGCCTCACGTCCTGGCAGCCCCCAGCATTTAAAAATGCCTTGATTAGAGGTAGGGAATTAAATGTAGATAAGAAGTAGACACAAAATAAGACTCCACAGAGCAGTTTTCAGGTGTCTTTATCAATTGTTGCATTTAAAAAATCAAGCAATTAGGGAACACAATGTTGCGACAATGTAACCTTATTTGCAAAATAGTACTAAATAAGTTTGTCAATGTAAGACATTTGCAAAGGCGCATCCAAAACACGCTGGAAAATGCAACTGAATCTGTTTTTGGAGGCTAGAATAGGAAATGTGCATCGGTCCTACAAGTACTGAAAGCTCTTCTCCCATCTCCCTTTTCTGAAAAGCCATTTAATATATGGTTCCCAGATAGGGGACATATCAGATATTAGCTTTCAAAAGCAGCAAATATCATACCACTTCTATTGCCATCAAAGATAAACATTGATTGTTTTCAGATATTGGATTGAAAAAGCAGTCTTTATTGACATAAAGAAGCAAAAAAACATACATAAACATTACACACATAAGTACCGTGTTGCAGCACAGTCAAAACACAATACAAATGCTGACGGTATAGTACATTCAAGAACTACAGCACAGGCCAGCCTACACTATAAATCATGAACTGCACTATACATTTAAACTATACAATAATACAACGGTTAATAAGGCTATGGGTGTGGAGTGTAAGAGGGTGAGGGAATCACAAGCCCAAAGCTTTGTTGAAAGACATACACATATAAGGGGAGGGTCAATAAATAGAAAGATATCCTTTACTATAGAATGTAGTCCAATCCAGTCATTCTGCTCTTCCACAACTGAAAAACGGATAGTGTTCCCAAGCCTTCCATCCTGGAATATCTTCGGTCTTTCGCCAATGAAGAAAACAATCCCTCCAGAAGACATATCAACCATGATACAAGATCACAACCAAAACGCCGAGAAGCGACTACACTTGATCTTAACCAAAACGGCTAAAACTTAGCTGTAGGCTGAAATCAGTGTTGCCAACTCTGAAATGAAAAACAAGCAACCGATGACTGAAAAATAAGCCCAAAACAAGCCCAAACCAATCCTAAAAAGCCCAAAAAAAAGCCCAACTCAAGTTTTTTTTTTTTTATATAAAAACAAACATTATTGTTTGTCTTATTAAAATACATATAATTATTTATATAATCTGCCTTTAAGGTTTTTACAATGATATTTATCAGCACAAAACTGGCTTTTAAAGAATACTGGAATTTTTATAAATATTATAGTTAGAGTTGTGAATTTAAGATACTATACTTTCATGTTTCCTCTAAAGAAAAATCTCAAGTGAAAATTGCCAACTGTATATACTGTATCTGTGGTCATTTGTATTCACTGTGAAATATTTATTCGATGGAAAGATAAAACAAATAATCTTACAACATCCAACTTTGTGCTTCTATTAAATAAATAAAGAGGCCAAATCAAGGTAACAAAAACAAAAGATTATTAAGACAATTCAAAATAAGAAATGCATATATTATAAATATTAAATAGTAACTCAATTCAATAAATAACAAAGGAATTACTGAGAGGTAAAGTGCATTGCAGATGGCATACTATGTGAGGTAAAGTGCATGGCACACTGTGTGAAGTATAGTGCATTGCAGATAGCACACTGGGGGTCATTCCGAGTTGTTCGCTCGTTGGCGATTTTCGCAACGGAGCGATTAAGGCAAAAATGCGCATGCGCATGGTACGCAGTGCGCATGTGCTAAGTAATTTAGCACAAAACTTAGTAGATTTACTCACGTCCGAACGAAGAATTTTCATCGTTGAAGTGATCGGAGTGTGATTGACAGGAACTGGGTGTTTCTGGGCGGAAATTTAAAGTTTTCTGGGAGTGTGCGGAAAAACGCAGGCGTGCCAGGATAAAACGCAGGAGTGTCTGGAGAAACGGGGGAGTGGCTGGCCGAACGCAGGTCGTGTTTGTGACTTCAAACCAGGAACGAAACGGGCTGAGCTGATCGCAGTGTAGGAGTAAGTCTCGAGCTACTCAGAAACTGCTAAGAATTATTTATTCGCAATTCTGCTAATCTTTCATTCGCAATTCTGCTAAGCGAAGATACACTCCCAGAGGGCGGCGGCCTAGCGTGTGCAATGCTGCTAAAAGCAGCTAGCGAGCGAACAACTCGGAATGACCCCCACTGTGTGAGGTAAAGTGCATGGCACACTGTGTGAAGTAAAGTGCATTGCAGATGGCATACTGTGAGGTAAAGTACATAGCACACTGAATTACAAAGGTTTTATGTAAAATGGATATAAGCAAATTCATCTGAGCTGTCTCCATCGTCTATAGAAGCTTCCATGTTATACATTCCTGAGTTGAAGCGCTGAAGCATATTGGTAGTTGGTTTAAAATCCTTGCAACAAATACCCAAGCGTCTTAAACCATATCTGACATAAAGAATACCACTTAAAGTGGTCCTGAATTGCTTCACTGTTGTGTGTCTGGTCAGTGTCTTTGTTGTTGTCATTGTTAAAAACAAATTAGCCCTACTGATACACACAACCGGCAGTCGGCAACAATAGACATAATGAATGACTCATCATCATTTCTTTAAGACTCTATTCATCCACAACGTCTCACATACAGTATGTCTGTGTGAGGATCTGTGTTATATGGATGAATGACTAATTATCTCTAAAAGTCGGTGTCAGTGATACCTAAAAACAAAAGAAGCCCCAAAACAAGCAGCAAATAAAATTATAAGCCCAAAAACAAGCAACAAGCAACCACCCAAAAAAATAAGCAACCAGAAGAAAAAACAAACCCAATTCCGCTTGTTATAAGCTGAATTGGCAACTATGGCTGAAATGGGGTGGGGGAAAGTGCAGTGCACCAAAACATAAGCTGACACAATCATGGAGAATGCGCCAGCATATATGCTCTTCTATCTATATTTTGCAAACCTGCTCTTGTCCCCTCCAGCTGCTCCATGTAGATTTGACGTCTGGCAAGGTGCATAACTCACTGACAAGCAGGCACACTCCTGCATGAGTTTTCTCTCTCACTAGCTGGATGATACACAATCATTTGCATGTGCTCCACCTCCGACACACCGCCCACCCAAGCACCCAGTCACCAGAGCCACCCACAAGCCAACTGGCTCCGTGATTTAATTTACACAGTGCAGTTATCCAGGCAGCATGTCCTTCTAAATGGAAGGATCTTTGGTTCCATGGAATCTTCCGCATTGGAATGCTGTGGAACAAAAAGGATTTAAACATTCAGCTTGCTAGCATTCAATGTACCTGCGGCTTGGGTCTTCAAGCATGCCCTGCCACAGTTTTGCTATTAAGGTATGCTAAAACTGAGGCAGGGCATGCTGGGATGTGTAGTTCCACCGCAGCTGGAGGGTTGCAGGTTGAAAACCCATGTTCTAGCATGCCTGTTCTATGATGCATGTTCCGTGATGTCACACTCAGCTTGGAATGGGGTGTCTAGCATGCATTTGCTGACAGCAACTTGAGGGAGACCCACATCAGGAGATGCAGCATATCGGAGGTCTTCGATGCCTTTCCAACAAATGCACACCACCTGCTGCTGATCTGGGCACAAAACAATGCCCACAATCGAAAGTCCAAAATGTCCAACTAGAGGATTAATGTAAGTATTGAATTTAGGAATGACTTTAGAAGTAGGAAATTAAGTTAGTTCACAAGTACATTCGAATTCAGATCTAAAGTCTAGGTAGGCCTCACGTCCTGGCAGCCCCCAGCATTTAAAAATGCCTTGATTAGAGGTAGGGAATTAAATGTAGATAAGAAGTAGACACAAAATAAGACTCCACAGAGCAGTTTTCAGGTGTCTTTATCAATTGTTGCATTTAAAAAATCAAGCAATTAGGGAACACAATGTTGCGACAATGTAACCTTATTTGCAAAATAGTACTAAATAAGTTTGTCAATGTAAGACATTTGCAAAGGCGCATCCAAAACACGCTGGAAAATGCAACTGAATCTGTTTTTGGAGGCTAGAATAGGAAATGTGCATCGGTCCTACAAGTACTGAAAGCTCTTCTCCCATCTCCCTTTTCTGAAAAGCCATTTAATATATGGTTCCCAGATAGGGGACATATCAGATATTAGCTTTCAAAAGCAGCAAATATCATACCACTTCTATTGCCATCAAAGATAAACATTGATTGTTTTCAGATATTGGATTGAAAAAGCAGTCTTTATTGACATAAAGAAGCAAAAAAACATACATAAACATTACACACATAAGTACCGTGTTGCAGCACAGTCAAAACACAATACAAATGCTGACGGTATAGTACATTCAAGAACTACAGCACAGGCCAGCCTACACTATAAATCATGAACTGCACTATACATTTAAACTATACAATAATACAACAGTTAATAAAGCTATGGGTGTGGAGTGTAAAAAAATGAAGGAATCACAAGCCCGAAGCTTTGTTAAAAGACATACACATATAAGGAGAGGGTCAATAAATAGAAAGATATCCTTTACTATAGAATGTAGTACAATCCGGTCGTTCTGCTCTTCCACAACTGAAAAACGGATAGTGTTCCCAAGCCTTCCATCCTGGAATATCTTTGGTCTTTCGCCAATGAAAAAAACAATGCCTCCAGCAGACTCTTCAACCATGATACAAGATCACAACCAAAAGGCCGAGAAGCGACTACACTTGATCTTAACCAAAACGGCTAAAACTTAGCTGTAGGCTGAAATGGGGTGGGGGAAAGTGCAGTGCACCAAAACATAAGCTGACACAATCATGGAGAATGCGCCAGCATATATGCTCTTCTATCTATATTTTGCAAACCTGCTCTTGTCCCCTCCAGCTGCTCTATGTAGATTTGATGTCTGGCAAGGTGCATAACCCCTTGACAAGCAGGCACACTCCTGCATGAGTTTTCTCTCTCACTAGCTGGATGATACACAATCATTTGCATATGCTCCACCTCCGACACACCGTCCACCCAACCACCCAGTCACCAGAGCCACCCACAAGCCAACTGGCTCCGTAATTTAATTTGCACAGTGCGGTCATCCAGGCAGCATGCCCTTCTCAATGGAAGGATCTCTGGTTCCATGGAATCTTCCGCATTGGAATGCTGTGGAACAAAAAGGATTTAAACATTCAGCTTGCTAGCATTCAATGTACCTGCGGCTTGGGTCTTCATCCTGTGGCCCTCCAGCTGCTGTGAAACTACACATCTCAGCATGCCCTGCCACAGTTTTGCTATTAATGTATGCTAAAACTGAGGCAGGGCATGCTGGGATGTGTAGTTCAACCGCAGCTGGAGGGTTGCAGGTTGAAGACCCATGTTCTAGCATGCCTGTTCTATGATGCATGTTCCGTGATGTCACACTCAGCTTGGAATGGGGTGTCTAGCATGCATTTGCTGACAGCCACTTGAGGGAGACACACATCAGGAGATGCAGCATATCGGAGGTCTTCGATGCCTTTCCAACAAATGCACACCACCTGCTGCTGATCTGGGCACAAAACAATGCTTACAATCGAAAGTCCAAAATGTCCAACTACAGGATTAATGTAAGTATTGAATTTAGGAATGACTTTAGAAGTAGGAAATTAAGTTAGTTCACAAGTACATTCGAATTCAGATCTAAAGTTTAGGTAGGCCTCACGTCCTGGCAGCCCCCAGCATTTAAAAATGCCTTTATTAGAGGTAGGGAATTAAATGTAGATAAGAAGTAGACACAAAATAAGACTCCACAGAGCAGTTTTCAGGTGTCTTTATCAATTGTTGCATTTAAAAAATCATGCAATTAGGGAACACAATGTTGCGACAATGTAACCCTATTTGCAAAATAGTACTAAATAAGTTTGTCGATGTAAGACATTTGCAAAGGCGCATCCAAAACACGCTGGAAAATGCAACTGAATCTGTTTTTGGAGGCTAGAATAGGAAATGTGCATCGGTCCTACAAGTACTGAAAGCTCTTCTCCCATCTCCCTTTTCTGAAAAGCCATTTAATATATGGTTCCCAGATAGGGGACATATCAGATATTGGCTTTCAAAAGCAGCAAATATCATACCACTTCTATTGCCATCAAAGATAAACATTGATTGTTTTCAGATATTGGATTGAAAAAGCAGTCTTTATTGACATAAAGAAGCAAAAAAACATACATAAACATTACACACATAAGTACCGTGTTGCAGCACAGCCAAAACACAATACAAATCCTGACGGTATAGTACATTCAAGAACTACAGCACAGGTCAGCCTACACTATAAATCATGAACTGCACTATACATTTAAACTATACAATAATACAACAGTTAATAAGGTTATGGGTGTGGAGTGTAAGAGGGTGAGGGAATCACAAGCCCGAAGCTTTGTTGAAAGACATACACATATAAGGGGAGGGTCATTAAATAGAAAGATATCCTTTACTATAGAATGTAGTCCAATACGGTCTTTCTGCTCTTCCACAACTGAAAAACGGATAGTGTTCCCAAGCCTTCCATCCTGGAATATCTTCGGTCTTTCGCCAATGAAGAAAACAATCCCTCCAGAAGACCTATCAACCATGATACAAGATCACAACCAAAAGGCCGATAAGCGGGGGGCATAGGTTCTTGGACCCTCTTCCAAAGGAGAAGGGCCCCGTTACTCCTCTAACCCTCAGAGCCAAAAGGCCTGCTGAGGGAAAAAAGGGACTGTGGGTCCCCCCTTGCCGAAGCGTAGAGGGACCCTCGTGTGTCCCCAGGGTTGGCCGAAGCGTCCCCCTGGGGACCGAAAACTGCATCTGGTCCTCCCCCCGTGGAGAGGACCTCAGCAACTTAGAGGAGAGGGCGGCCCATAAGGGTCTCACCTAAACCCCAATCGAGAAAAAGTGGACGTGACACACTACAAAAAACATAAAAAAGTGCTAGTGCTGTGCAATAGTGCAAAACACATGTGGGCATAAATAAATAAATAGGCCCCAGCCAGAAGGCCGGGGCGGGGGGGGGGGGGGTAAAAAAATTATCCTTGCCCTTGTCAAAGTCAGAAAAATATCTCTATGCACACTACCATATTTGCACCTCACACAGGTCCGTGCTGCGCATGCGTACGCTCTCCCGTACGTGCGCATACTCACAGTCGCGGGCACCCGCAGGCGCATGGTATGCGTATTTACGGTAGAGTTTATGTGGTTGTAGCAGGCGACTCAATCGTAACATATTTTCAGTAATAATGTATTTTGTAGATCATGGTCCCTTTGATAGATTCTGAAAGTTTGGTTAATATAGAATGTTTATGAACAGAGGAATCCCTCTTTGTTTGATACGAAGGGTCAGATAGGAGTAATACAGTGGTGTTTAGTATCCATCGGAAGAATATTTAATTAGAAATATTCCGGTGTTGGTTTGAAGCAGATCAATCGCTCGTGCGAATAGTTATGGACATAAGAAGTTTATGAACATTTACTTTATTTGCACTTTATTACCCATGCGGCGGGAAACCCAGTTTCCCTCCCACCTGAGCAGTTGGAAATAGTCACAGCCCACCTGTATGAATCAACCTATGACCTTTTGTTATAATGCGAAGCCGAATTCCTGTGTCCAATGAACAATGAGATTGTAGGGACCATTGAATTGTATTGTGTGTGGGGCATAAATAGCAGGCCGACCATATCCAACTTCACTCTCTTCAACGGTTCTCATTGCTGATAATCGGGAGCTGGATATCGAGGCGCATGCGATCGTTCCCCTTGTGCGTAAGTTTTCTCCGTAATCATATTGTCTTACTGTGAGCCATCTCTCTCTCTATCTCTCCCTCTCTCTCTCTACTCTTTCTCTCGTATTTTCCTTAAATTGTATTGTATTGTATTTCCTGTGTAGTTTATTTGGTTAGGAAGTCTCTGTTATATTGTAGTGTATCATTTGTACTGTGATTCCTTTTTACAAGTATATTAGTTATAATACATTTAATAGGCTTTGGACCCTAAACAAGTATCTGTGTATTCTTTATAGTGTTAAGTATTCTCTGAGCGTCGGTGACGCTCAAGCAGCTTTGTAGTTAATCAGGTTACACAAGGTTGCACTTACACTTTGTCTCTACATTAAGGTTTGCTGTGTATTTCATTACTAAAGGTATAGATATAAAGGTTTAACGTTGTGAGCGTCTGCATCGCTGGTGATCTCCTCGTGGTCCCGAGCGCTGCTACGCTATAGCGAATCATTACGATAAGTCAACAGCCAATAGTCTGCCTGCCTGCGATCACTTGGCCGTGAGTGAACGTGACGCCTGAGCGTCTCGATCACGGCTAAGCGATCGATACGCAACTTGCGTACCCTTACGGTACTTCTTACGTAGATAGCGTATAGTGTTCTTAGACCTCATAAAGGGTTATATACACGATAAATATTTAGCTTTATCACCCTAGCCAAAAGGCCAGGGCAAAGGACGTGGTGCACCAGAAGTAGGGAGGTGAGCAGTGCAAAAGTGCCTTACTTGTGCAAAGGTGGAAACCGGACATCAGCGCAGGTTCGGGCACCCCTGGCTCTTCTTGCACCAGGGGCACGTTTCACCTCGAGCTTCTAAGCAGCTCCCGGCCTCTCAGCCAGACCAAGCTTCATCCCCACTCTGTGCCAGGGTCAACCCCCAGTATGAGAGAAGATACTAGACCAGGCCTTTCTCCACTCCACGCAAGGGGCCTTTTTTCATCCCCTTAGAAGGACGGTGGATACTAAGCCCGGTTTTTCTCCCCTCTCAACCAGAAGCCTCGCCACACCCCAGCATGGTACTCCACAAGGTGTTTCTCCATTCCACATCTAGGAACCTCTCACGCTCCTAGTGTAAGAACAGATACTCCACCCTGTGTTTCCCTCGAGCAGGTACTATACTTGATCTTAGCCAAAAGGCCGAGAAGCGACTACACTTGATCTTAACCAAAACGGCTAAAACTTAGCTATAGGCTGAAATGGGGTGGGGGAAAGTGCAGTGTACCAAAACATAAGCTGACACAATCATGGAGAATGCGCCAGCATATATGCTCTTCTATCTATATTTTGCAAACCTGCTCTTGTCCCCTCCAGCTGCTCCATGTAGATTTGATGTCTGGCAAGGTGCATAACCCCTTGACAAGCAGGCACACTCCTGCATGAGTTTTCTCTCTCACTAGCTGGATGATACACAATCATTTGCATATGCTCCACCTCCGACACACCGTCCACCCAACCACCCAGTCACCAGAGCCACCCACAAGCCAACTGGCTCCGTGATTTAATTTGCACAGTGCGGTCATCCAGGCAGCATGCCCTTCTCAATGGAAGGATCTCTGGTTCTATGGAATCTTCCGCATTGGAATACTGTGGAACAAAAAGGATTTAAACATTCAGCTTGCTAGCATTCAATGTACCTGCGGCTTGGGTCTTCATCCTGTGGCCCTCCAGCTGCTGTGAAACTACACATCTCAGCATGCCCTGCCACAGTTTTGCTATTAAGGTATGCTAAAACTGAGGCAGGGCATGCTGGGATGTGTAGTTCCACCGCAGCTGGAGGGTTGCAGGTTGAAGACCCATGTTCTAGCATGCCTGTTCTATGGTGCATGTTCTGTGATGTCACACTCAGCTTGGAATGGGGTGTCTAGCATGCATTTGCTGACAGCCACTTGAGGGAGACACACATCAGGAGATGCAGCATATCGGAGGTCTTCGATGCCTTTCCAACAAATGCACACCACCTGCTGCTGATCTGGGCACAAAACAATGCCCACAATCGAAAGTCCAAAATGTCCAACTACAGGATTAATGTAAGTATTGAATTTAGGAATGACTTTAGAAGTAGGAAATTAAGTTAGTTCACAAGTACATTTGAATTCAGATCTAAAGTCTAGGTAGGCCTCACGTCCTGGCAGCCCCCAGCATTTAAAAATGCCTTGATTAGAGGTAGAGAATTAAATGTAGATAAGAAGTAGACACAAAATAAGACTCCACAGAGCAGTTTTCAGGTGTCTTTATCAATTGTTGCATTTAAAAAATCATGCAATTAGGGAACACAATGTTGCGACAATGTAACCCTATTTGCAAAATAGTACTAAATAAGTTTGTCG